>NW_010299251.1:0-5222 GCF_000700745.2 Antrostomus carolinensis | reverse complement strand
TGGTGTCAAACGCCTTGCACAAGTCCAGGCAAGATAGTGTCTTCTCAGATTCTCTTGCAGTCAAAATATATTTATAGAAGTAAACTGTTAGGGGGGAAAAATCCCTTTAATTTTTTTAATCTGAAAAACCTAAAAATAATAAAATTTTTGCATACAAAATAGTGATTTGGCATACAAAACAATATAAATAGTATTAAAATATTTCTGGGTAAAGGACATTGAGGGGTATGAGTCTGAAAGGTGAACTTAAGCTAGTGAAAGGAATAGGGAAATGTTGGACAGTCTGCAAAATAATTTCCTGTTATGGAAAATAATATAATTCCATTGATTAATCCAAAACCAAAACTCAAATGGAAATTGAATCCAAAAGCCTGATAAAGGCCTAGGAGGGCTTTAGACATGGTTTCTTACAAAGTAAAAAGACCAAGACAAGAAACCTTGAGCTATATTCATCATTAGCCATTGTGGGAATGTACAAAGATTTATCATCAAAAAGCACCTTGATAGATCTGTCTTTGAAATTGTCAAAGAAAGATTTCTCTTATACTAGAACTTGACTCATAACGTCACAGCTAACTTGAATGGAACTGGAGTTGTTGCCTATTCAACACTGCCACTGTGAAATATTATTCTCAGGTAGATAATTTTATCTAACTTCTATTACAAAAAAATTTATTTAATCTAAGCTATTAGTTTACTATATTTGATACTTCTAGATAATTTTAGTAGCAGTTTTACTAAGTACAACAACTCAATTTAGAATAAAGTTCTTAAAATTGCACTAAATATATTTGTATTATCCCAGCAAATTTCATTTTGGTTGCTTTGAAATAACCAAAGATGATAGAATTTGGGAAAATGTATCATGTTTATCCAGCCAAATGTTACTTCTAAAAGTAATTAAGGTTTTAATTCAGTAAAAAGCTAAACAAAATAAATATCCTGAGGTGAACTACAGTTTAGAAATTCTTTAGACAATCTAGATGAAACTGATTCTTTTTCATGAGCAAAGTAAAAAATGCTAAATAAATGTGTCCTATTTTACAAATTAGACATCATGTCCATACTACAGATATTTATTTTAATTTGCCAATATTACCAGCTTGGCCAAATTTCTTCTCCAAACCCACATAAGTATTAGGAAATATAGTTTAGATGTGATTAACTTATATAACTAAAAGCTATTAAGAAGCCTTTTCCCTGCCCATTGCCCCTTGTGAATGAGTCTTTCTCAAGATGTTCTATCATATAGTGTTCCTTTTCCAGAAGACTTTAGACCATACTTCATTAAATCTGAGATTCACCTTCAGCTTTCTTAACCCTTCCTCCATCTCTAAAGCTACCTGCAGTACTCCTTCCACATTACCAGGATCTACCAAAGAGTGCTAGTGTCAATGTAGTAGTGCTAAACCCATAATTTAGATCTTTACTCAAATTCTTCACGCTGTTGTGAGGAATCAACAGTTAGCAAAAATCCAAAACTGTGAGTGAAGTTTCTTGTAACTAGCAGTTTTGAGATGATTGCCTGTGCAAATCCACCCATGCTGACTTTTACTACCACTTTTGTATATTATGTGTAGTGGCAAGAAACTCTTAGTGTTGTATATCCACCTTCTCTTAATGGCCAAGACAGGTAGGACATGCAAGCAGCCCATATACATAACTGTAAAAATGTTCCAGCAGAGATATGGGTCATGTGGACATAGCACAAGACGGTTGGCCTACACAAGCAGTTGCCTTCATGTACTTCAGATCTAGACCAACTGGCTGCTTTTACAGTTGTGTGTCATCAGTATTTAGTGTCATGCTGTATTTATCTTTTAACTCTTCATACCCACTTGCTCCACTTCTTTTTTTGAAACACCTTGTGTCCTCTCACCCTCAAAAGGCTGTAATCCTGCCAGCTCTAATTCCTCTCCAGCTCCCAGCTGTCTCCCACCCGTGTCTATCAGTGTTTTAACACTGAGCTAATGAATAACTCTGCAGGTGACTGGCTTCAAAGCTGATAGTGTATGCCAAAAGGGTAGATACGCTTCTCAGTCAAGCCAAGGAAGCGGTTGGCAAGGTCTGAGCTTTCTAAATAGCTTTAATCCAGCTCCTGAAGCTTCAGCTGTGGGTAAATGTTAACTAATGTAAACCTGGGGTAGCTGGGAGAGAAGTGGCCTTTCCTAAGACTGTTAGAAGAGGACAGTATTCTTAGGAGGAAAGGAAGATTATACAAAAGGGAGAGAAAAACTAGACAAGGTGTGGTGGTTTCGGTGGATTCACCCTTTTGCTTGCAGTTTGCAGCCAAACACAGCCTGCTCTATCACCCCCCTGCCCCCCTTCACCCAAGGAGCAGGGGAGAGAATTTGGAAAGAAGGGCAAGGACTCACGGGTTGAGATAAAAACTATTTACTAATTAAAAGAAAATGCTAATGATAACAACAGTGATAACAGACTATACAAATGAGTGATACACAGTGCTCACCGCCCGCTGACCAATTCCCAGCCTGTGCCAGCCAACGATCCGGCAGCCGAGACGGTCCTGAGCCGAAACCCCGGAAGAGTGAGCCCGTGCGATCCCCGAGAGAATACCCCGTCTTCTGGTCAACCCCGGTTAATATACTGACATGACATGATATGATATGGAATATCTCATTGGCACATCCAAATGCCAGGTTTGGGTTTTGCTCTTCACTGTGCTTCTCCCTCACAGTCCTAATGCAGCTGTGAAGCAGCCAGACACCATGGCCTTGAGCTCCAGCAGCAACTAAAAACACCAGTACTGTTATCAACGTTCTTCTCATGATATGTCTGAACTGAAACACTGAAAGTAAAATACAGCTATTCTAATTACTAAAAAGAAAATTAACTCTATCCTAGCAAAACCAGGACACAAGGGAAACATGCCAATAAGGTAGAGAGCCTTCATGACAGAAAACAAAAGAAAAAGTATATAGAAACATTTAGGTTGGAAAGGACCTTTAAGATCATCGGTCCAACTGTAAACCTAACACTGCCAAGTCCTTGACTAAACTGTGTCCCTAAGCAACACATCTACACTGCTTTTAAATATGCTTCAGGGATGGTGACTCAACCATTTCCCCACGCAGCCTGTCCTAATACTTGGCAACCCTTTTCCTGAAGAAATTTTTCCTAATATCCAATCTAAACCCCCCCCACTACAACTTGAGGCCATTTCCTCTTGTCCTATCGCTTGTTACTTTGGGGACAAGACCAACACCCACCTGGCTACAACCTCCTTTCAGGGAGCTGTAGAGAACAATAAGTTCTCCCCTCAGCCTCCTTTTCTCCATGCTAAACAACCCCAGTTCCCTCAGCCGCTCCTCATAACACTTGTGCTCTAGACCTTTCACTAGCTTCACGGAATCACAGAATTGCCTAGACTGGAAAAGACCTTTAAGATTATCAAGTCCAATCATTAATCTAACACTGACAAATCCCCAACTAAACCATGTCCCTAAGCACTGTGTACTTGACTCTTAAGTAGCTGCAGGCATGGGGGCTCCACAACCACCCTGGGCAACCTGTTCATTGCCCATCTCTGGAGACGCTCCAGTACCTCAATGTCTTTCCTGTAGTGAGGGGCCTAAAACTGAACACAGTACTTGAGGTGTGGCCTCACTAAGGCTGAATACAGGGGAAGGATGACTTCCCTGATCCTGCTGGCCACACTGGTTCTGATACAGGCCAGGATGCTGTTGGCCTTTTTGCGCACCCGGACACACTGCTGGCTCATGTTCAGCTTGCTATTGACCTGCACCCCCAGGTCCTTTTTTGCCAGGCATCTTTCCTGCCACTCTTCACCAAGCCTGTAGCGTTGCATGGGGTTGTTGTGACCCAAGTGCAGGGCTCGGCTCTCAGCCTTGTTGGACCTCATACATTTAGTCTTGGCCCATCAATCCAGCCTGTCCAGATCCCTCTGTAGAGTCTTCCCACCCTCCAGCAGATCAAAATTCCTGCTCAACTTGGGTCATTTGCAAACTTACTGAGGCTACACTCTATGCCCCCATCCCCATAATTGATAAAGATTGACCTCAATATGGAGCCCTGGGGAACACCACTTATGACTGGTGGCCAGCTGGCCACCTTTCGTAAGCCCGTGATGGGTCTGATCACCTGGTTGTCCTGTCTGTGCCATGTGATGGCACTCAAGATGATCTGCTCCCTGGCCTTCCCCAGCACAGAGATCAGAATGACAGGCCTATAGTTCCCCAGATCCTCCTTCCAGCCCTTCTTGTAGATAGGTGTCACATTTGCTAACCTCCAGTCAACTGGGACCTCCCCAGTTAGTTAGAATTGCTAATAAGTGATTGAAAGTGACTTGGTGAGAAGTTTTGCCAGCTCCCTCATCAGCCTTAGGTGGATCCCATCAAGCCCCATAGACTTGTGTGTGTCTAAGTGGTGCAGTAGGTCGCTAACCATTTCCCCTTGGATTATGGGGGCTTCAGTCTGCTCCCCGTCACTGTCTTCCAGGTCAAGGGGCTGTGTACCCAGAGAACATCTGATTTTACTATTAAAGGCTGAGGCAAAATAGGCACTAAGTACCTCAACCTTTTCCTCATCCTTTGTCGCTATGTTTCCCCACACATTTAATAAAGGGTGGGGATTCTCTGTAGACCTCTTTTGTTGCTAATGCATTTATAGAAATCTTTTTTGTTGTCTTCTATGGCAGTAGCCAGATTAATTTATAGTTGGGCTTTGACCCTTCTAATTTTCTCCCTGTATAACATCACAACATCCTCGTAGTCCTCCTGAATTGCCCGCCCCTTCTTCCGAAGGTCATAAACTCTCTTTTTCTTGAGTTCAGTTCTCTGTTCAGCCAGGCTGATCTTCTTCCCCACTGGCTTGTCTTTCAGCACATGGGGATGGCCTGTTTCTGTACCTTCAAGATTTCCTTCTTGAGGAAAGCCTTCCTGGATACCTTTGACCTTCAGGACTGCCTCCCAAGGGACTCAGTCAACCAGGCTCCTAAACAGGTCAAAGTTTGTCCTCTGGAACTCCAAAGCAGTAGTTTTGCTGACCCCACTCCTTATCTCTCCAAGAATCAAAAACTCTATCATTTCAAGCTCGCTGTGCCCAAGATGGACTCCAACCATCACATTACCCACAAGTCCTCCTCTGTTTGCAAGCAACGGGTCCAGTAGGGTACCGTCCCTAGTTGGGTCCCTCACCAACTGTGTCAGGAAGTTATAGAATCATAGAATGGTTAGGGTTGG
>NW_010299250.1:19650-19857 GCF_000700745.2 Antrostomus carolinensis | reverse complement strand
GAAGGGTCTAGAGCACAAGTCTTATGAGCAGCATCTAAGACATCTGGGGTTATTTATTCTGGGGAAAGGAGGCTGAGGGGAAACGTTATTGCTCTCTACAACTACGTGAGAGGAGGTTGTAGTAAGCTGGGTGTTGGTCTCTTCTCCCAAGTAACAAGTGATAAGACAAGAGGAAATGGCCTCAAGTTGCATCAGGGGAGGTTTTGG
>NW_010299250.1:0-19584 GCF_000700745.2 Antrostomus carolinensis | reverse complement strand
CCAGGGAAGTGGTGGAGTCACCATCCCTGGAGATATTTAAAAGATGTGTAGATGTGGTGCTTAGGGACATGGTTTAGTGGTGGACTTGGCAGTGTTAGATTTATAGTTGGACTTGATGATCTTCAAGGTTTTTTCCAACCTAAATGATTCTCTGATTTGAGCCCAGTGTGCTCCAGCAACCAGCCGAAGTTGGGCATTGGGCCCCCATCAGCGGCATTTACACCATCAGACCTGGGAGCCAGAGAGAAGGCATAACACCCTGCCATGGATTTACAGGAACTGGGGCCAGAGGAGAGAGTCTCAAGTATAAAGTCAAGATATGACAAGTCTATGTAAAGCAGCAGTTTCTCACTCACACACACGGTCTCTCTCATTTCTGAATACAATTTAAAATATATTCTCCTCCCTGGAAAAATCTTGCCTCCCTTCTTCTTCCCAACCAGAGAGCGCAAATGGGTTTGTGAACCTTAGTACATCATTTACAGCTGCTGTAAATCTGGAACAAGGTACACTATCAGATGTGCAGGTCTCATTTATAAAGCAGGATTTATGATTTCACCCCTTAGATCTGCAGATGGGTTTTATTGTGATTTATGCCTGTGTCACGAAGGACCATATATAAGAATTACCTGATGTTATCGAGGGACCTATTCTTTTTGGCCCTTATCTTTCTTCTGAAAGCAGACACTACTTAATCACTGTTAGCTATATACTGTGTGTAGTGTCCTCTGATTTATCCATATCCCCGTTTTCAGTATTATTAGCTTGTGATGTTAGAACTAACTCAATGAAATACAGCACATGCTGAATTGCAACTATATATACAATTTATAAATGACTCTTCAGTGACTGTGTTGGTAAATATAATTACAATCTTTTTAAAGGAGACATTACATCAACATTAACTGAATGCCAGCATCAAGCTGAGGTACGAAAAGGCTCTTTGGGTCCTCTGAGTGAAATATTTAGGCTTCCACTATTATTGGTAGAGGTTACATGTCACTAGCCTAAACTGCAGGGAAAAACTCCCATTTCTGAGAAAGGTGGAGGCCAGATTTCTGAAAGCATTCAGCCATCTAACCACCAGCAATTTAAAAAGGCATTGAAACTCTACAGAGACTCTTGCCTGGAGAAGCAGAGGGACACCCAGTAGAGTTTCATAATACTCCATGCATTAGGCTCCCACGGTGTTCTCTAGACCTGGGTACCTAAGAGCTTCTCAGAATGCCACTTAGGTTTCTCCACATCTCTTCCAGTGCTGATGTGCTCTCAGAAATCAGGCTGATAACCTGTTCTTCCTTGAAAGCAAGTAAGTCATAGGCTGCTGGAAATGATTTTGTATCTTGCAGTCATTGGAATGGCCTTTGATGGCTTGGGTTTAATTGCATTAAAAAAGACAACCTATACCCCTTCGGTGGGCTTGAAACAGCTGCAGCAATTCCTAGGAGATGCTGCAGTGTTTCAATAGGGCAGTTTACTCTCAAATATACTAACAGCCAGGTGAAGGCCCAAAACCTGAAGCTCCAGCATTGCATCCTATTCTGCAAGTGCTCCTTGGCCATGTGCTTTTGTGTGCTTTTGGTCCAGGAGACACAGGGAATTTCTCCACTCAAAAACTCATACAAGCCTCCAGTGAGACACTGTCTTGATGAGAGAGGTCTTTGAATCTCCTTCAGCCAAGGGGCAAATTAACCCCTGGCTTCCTGCTTCTCACTGATCCCAGCACTCTGAAACTATACCAAACACGGCATCGCTGCTGCCCTCCTAGCAGCTGCAACTGTGTGTTATAAAGAAGGGCCCAGGGGTGTTTGTGGCTCCACCTGTACAAACAGGTCTTGACAGCGATCGGGCTTGAGGCCAGTCTTGGTCTTAAGCACCGCAGACGTACCATAAGGGCAAACCTCATGTCTAATCACACAGTCATTGATATGAGAGGATAACTGTATCAACGGCCCTCTTTCCCCTTCCATTTCTGCCTCAGCAGTGAGGAACGCTCTCCGGGAAGAGGTTGGGGCAGTCAGAGTGCCAATGAACCTCCTCCCATGTGCCCTTTCCTTCTACCTGCTGAGAGCAGGAGCTCTCTGCAGCACTGAACCGTTTCAGTGAGGGAGTTGAAATGCTTTCAACTGGCATTTTCCTCCCTGTGTCCTCCAGTATATTTTTGAGAGCAGTGAGATAGGGGTTGCAGGGAGAACTTTCTTACACTAGGCTCCCTAAAGATTTTTTTGCCTTGTGGGCTCCCATGTGCCCTTTCCTTCTACCTGCTGAGAGCAGGAGCTCTCTGCAGCACTGAACCGTTTCAGTGAGGGAGTTGAAATGCTTTCAACTGGCATTTTCCTCCCTGTGTCCTCCAGTATATTTTTGAGAGCAGTGAGATAGGGGTTGCAGGGAGAACTTTCTTACACTAGGCTCCCTAAAGATTTTTTTGCCTTGTGGGAAAGAACTTACCAGGCATGCATCCCTGCTCTTGCCTTGCCTGCTGTGATGGTAGCTTCTTCCCCTCCCATGGAGAAAATATCCAGCAGATTTCTGGAAACAAATTTGGAAATTTGGGTCATCTAAAAGATTGCACAGAGGGTGTCAGGGCTGGGTGGAATGATTCGTTTACATTACTTTGGCTTCAAAAAATGACTCTTCCAATTTAAGTCCTGGTTATTTTTCACATCCCCATGAAGGTATGTGGTGTGCCAGGACTTTGACCTCCATTGCTGGCACAGAAGCTGGAGAGGGAGAGATCTCAGGCACCAGGATTAACTTGCTGCAAACAGTATGTGGATGCAAGCTGCTAGGCAGTCCTTTTAGGAGCTCGAGAATGGCCTGAGCTGCCTGTGTAGGCACAGCCGCTTTGTCTGAGGTATTCTTAGTGCATGCCTACCAGGCTGAGCTGCTGCAGGGATTTAGGGAAAGGAATGCTAAATTTCTGGATCCCAAAGAGCCATAGATACATGTGACATGCTGAGTGGCTCAGCCTGGACAGGTTGGGACCACTTCTGAGGTCCAGAGGTCACAAAAACTGTAAACATCTGGGAAGCTTTAGGTAGGTGCCTTTGGATTTTACACATCCTGAAGGCCTGTCAAAAGCTGATTAGGATTTTTTCAGCACCACGGTATTAGATTTAGGCACCTCCATCCCACTTTTATATTTAAACCCTTAAGTAGATCTTGTTCATACCACTCAAACTGACTTCAAGAATTTTCTTATCCTGTGTGCAACTTCCCAATAACTATTCCATTTGCTTTCAGGTTGACCGCCTAAAGCATCCCAGTTTAGATCCTTAACTGCTAAGTAATACATATTTTTCATCAAAGCAAGTAGAAATCTTAAGTGAGGTATAGGTGCTTACCAAAATTTCAGCTTCCAGCAATTCTTGTTACATCCATTTAAAAAAAGATGTAGGCAGAAGGGTTTTTTTAAAAAGTGTAGAAATTAATTTATTCTTCAGACTGCTATAATTCAAACAACAATTTAAAGACTAGAAGCTATGATCCATTTCTAGTGTTTTTTCTTACATCTATCTCCCTATTTTCTCTCACACACAGAAATTTAAGAACAAAAATCTCAGCCCCAGAGGAGCATCTTAGATGGTACAAGTGCATGAAAATGAGAAGCTGTGATGCTTGGTGTTTTGTAGCTTTCTAAGTGGGCTTAGAAACATTTACAGCCTTAGCTAATCACATTACATTTGCTTAATTAATGGGAAGAGCCTATGCTCTCAAGCTGACAGGCTTTGATAGATGAGTACAGCTGCCCTGGCTTCCAGCAACATGTGTGAGTGCTTAATGGGAATAGGGTGGGGGACAGCAGGGGCGCAAAGCAAGGAAATAAATGTACTATGTGTGAACAGAGCTCCCCTTCATGCTTACTCTGCACCTGAGATGGAGAGGTAGCCCCAAGTCACCTTTGTGTTCGCTGTACCTGCAGCTGTGCAGGGATCTGGCCCATCATCACTGCGTGGAGGGGGTAGCCCTTTCCCTGGCACAGCCCAGACCATCCCTGTACCCTGGGTCGCCACCCCGTGGGGGTGCTCCCGCTCACTTGACGTTGCTTTAGACAGCTTGAGAGAACCTTGTTGTAACAAAGAGTTTGCTATAAATGAGAGCTAGAGGATGGGGAGGGCAGCAGTGGTTGCCTAGGCAGGAAAAGAGAAAGCGTGCTGTGGATGGCACAGAAAATCACCTGTATTTTTCAGAGCTTCTCCTGTATTTAAATCAGAAAAACAGCCTGTTTCTTGAATTATCTGCTCCGTTCCTGTCCAAAGGACATCTCATGTGCTTGCGTTACAGTACACAAGCCTGAAACACATGATATAAGCAGCTGCCAGGCCAACTGCTTGGATGATAATCGAGCCAGTTGTACATACTTTTGTACATCATACCCCATCACATCCGACTCTTAGTCACCCTGTTACCAACTGCTTTTTGTCTGTTTTCTCCAGGAAACAGACTTTATTAGTGTAATTTGCAAGAAACCCTCCCAGTCCCAGCTGGGGAACTAATACTCTCCCTCACCTCCCTTCCACCGCTTTCTTCAGGGCTTTAGGTTGCACAGCAGGGCCAATTAGGAATTCAAACCAGGTAGAAAGTGAATATACAGTAGCAATAAGAGCCAGTGGCATGATTGATGATGCTTATATAAATGCTTCTGGCTTGAAAAACAGTGTCTGGGTTGATTCCAGAAGCTGTATCTAATTTCAAAAAGATCTTCTGAAAAAAAGAAAAAAAAGAGGGTTAGCAGCGCGTGCTACAGAAAGCAACTTCCACAGATTATTCCATGCCCAAAATATCAACCAATTACTAAGAGCAAAGCATGAGAGAACTAACAAGAACTTTTACTCATACTGATCGTCCTGTACATTTACTGAAATAGGGATGAGACTTTTTTTTTTTTCTGTGGGCTTTCCAACAGTCAGAGTTGCATTGGTCTAAGTACGGTTTTAAACTAGGTTGTTACATGTATTAGGAATAGTGGCTTAAAATTAGGAAAACATGAGTAGCCATTAGCCACAGTAAAAAAGCAAACACTGGATTTCCCACTGATTCAAATGGATCTGTGCAAATTTTTGGCAAAAATGTGATTTTCTTACATCATCCTCTGATTTTTATTGACATTTGCCAGTGATGCCTGTCTGTGAGTCTCTGCATTGGTGCACAGCTTTGACATAGTTGAACCAAATCCTCTCATTCCCTGCCTGTCCTTCCTCATCAGTCAATGGCCCCTCAGTACTGTCCTGGCACATCCCCTTCTGCCAGCCACAGCAGGAAGGGAACAGAAATCCTATGGAAAGACGTTGACCTAGATTTACCCTGGATGCCGCCAAGCCCTGGCGAACAGAAGATGAAAGTGGGGCAGGCGTTGAGGAAGTGCGTGGACCTGCCAGCTCTACAGCAACGCGGATGATGAGCTAGTGGGTTTCTGGATATCTGCCAGCCTGGGCTGCTGGGCATCCCAAAATCCTGGGCAAAGGCAGAGGGACAATGTGTCCCATGCACAGCAAGTCGGATGCATTGGGATGCATTAGCCTTCTTCCACATGCGCAGAAGCTATTCTGAGCAACCCAGCTTGGGATGCTTTAAAACATACTTTTGGACCAGAAGGAGTTGTTAGGTTTGTGTGTACAGGCTGTACCAGGACTGGGAGAGACCTGGAGGGTGCAGGGTGAGGGCATGGGCATGGAAGGGTGGTTGAGACAGGAAAGGGGAGCCAGAGGTCTCCACTAACTCTTGGCACTGGTGTGAATATTTATACAACCCAACCTGAGGCATTTAAATGAGGTATCTAATTTAGGACTGTGGTCTCCAGAGGCTCTTGTATATTCATTGGAGAGAGGTAGGCTTTCCTGTGGGGTGATCCGCAGCAGAGCCTGTATTGCGTGGGAGAGGCGCCCATCTCATCCAGCAACTGCAGAGGGAGCCATGGTAGTTTGGACTCTTCTTAGACTTGGACTCATTAACTCCGAGTTAAATGCTGTGACCAGCACATCTATCCCAGAGGGAAAAGCCATGGTGCTTATGTGTTTAAACTGGTGTCTGGATGGAACAGGACATCTCTGGCCCTAGGCACAAGACCCCTAACCCTCATTGGACCATATCCTCATGGTCCAACAATAACTGCTTCCCTCTGGGTTGTACCATCAGAACCACTGCTCCTCCTAGCTCTTGCCAGTGGTGTAAAACATGATTTACCTTTATCCAGGTGTCTGAACAACACTGGCATCTGACTGGTACCTACTGCCATCAGTCTGTTTTCTGGACTGTGTGTGGTGCAACTGGTCCATGACTCAGAGGTGGATGTACCATCCCTTTGAGTAACCTTAACCATGATAACACATGGGGCAGCCTCCAAAGTCCCACCTCTTTGGAAGCTTTTGCTCCTTTGGTGACTGCTATTTCATTGAATTTTAAGTGGGGTGTATCCTTAGCATCATTAGAGCTCTTCAAGCAGGTTTAGGGTTTTCAGGGTGCTGGCTGTTCTTTTATTTTGTAAGTACCGAGTGAGCTGCAGTCAGATGGGTAATCACTGATGCTTCATTTAAGGCATTGTTGCATGTGGCAATTCATTAAAAAGCCCCCAGGGAACTGGAATGAGGTTTTTATTTTAAAAGCTATAATCTCCAGGACACACACAATGTTCTGTCGCAACCCAGATTTGTCACAGGCGGCTGCTATAAAGCGCCATTCTCTGCTGTGAGCCATCTTCAATGCATTGTCGTTATAATTGACAACAGATTTTTTTAATTTTTTTTTTCAAGTGACACTCGTGGAGGATTGGAGGATGACAGCACATGACTGAGTAAAATTATAGTTAGGGAAACATAGGAAGAGCCGACTCTTCCCAGAGAGCTTGTGGCTGTCAGGCAGGGTTTTCTTTTTTGTATGTGAAATGGGATTAAGCCAAAAGGCTCATGGATTTACTGCCATTTGTGCTCTGCTCTTTTATAAAAACAAGTAAACCAGTGTCTATTTTGAATACACTGGATTAAGATCTGACCTCACATTTTGCAGGGTTTGGGCATGGGAGCAAGTCCCTGGCAGGGCCTGGTGTGCACCAGGGAGTCGGGGGAGCTGGGGAGAGCTGCCCACCCTGCTGCCCTGGGCTTTCCAGTGCGGCTGGGAACAAGCCCCTTTGGCTTGCTGAGACCCCCACCTTGCAGGCTGCTGCATGATATGCACAGGGTGGGGTGTGGTCTCCAGGTTTGTTTTTGGGGTTTAAACAATCTCTTCCCACTCACATTTCAGGCAAGCAGCCTTAAGCTGTTCTTTGTCTAATTAGTGCCTCTCCTCCACCTATAAGGCCCCTCCACTCATTCAACTGACTGAGACCCCTCTTTGCTCAGATGAAGCCCCTGCTCCAGTGCCACCTTACAGACACAGCCCTGAGCAGCAGATCCTACATTCAAAAAAGCTTCAGCGAAGAAAAAACATTAAATGCCAGTAAGTCTTAAACAGATGGAGAGTCAGTGGCAGGAACTACAACAGAGAATGCTACAGAAAGGTGACGCAATGAAGAAAGGCTCTTACACCAGCTGTGGTGGGTAATATGGAGGGAAGATGGAAATGTAGTGATGGAAGAGTAAAGGCAACAGCTAAGAGAATGAAAGGCAGATATGGAGAAGGAAAATATGAAAGGAAAAATTATCTGAGTGAAGATTTGTGGAGAGACAATTTACTCTTGTGAGCTGCAAAGTAGAAATGCTCCACTTGAAAGTACCCTGCACCAGCAACACAAAGCATTTTCTCTGCAATGCACACATTTGGTGAGCACTCTGGATTACGTTGTAATGGCCTGACATAAGTCTCTTAAGCATAACTGAGTGTACATTTAACTGCAATGGTTTTATGAGGGTGAAGGGTCAGATGGACCACAGTCCCTCTGCAGATCCCACCTCTTACTGTACTCGGCAGATATTACTTGTGCTAGGTCTTAGAGATTAAATACATCTCTGCTCAGTTCTGTATGGCAAAAAACAAAAAACACTTGTTAATAGGCTGCATGTCACTGTCATTTTTATGTGGTCCTGTATTTCTAACCCCCGTGAAGACGGACTCCTTGATTGAGAAGGGCACTGTGCAAAGTGAACAGAAAAGCGATTCTCAAAGCACAAGAACCAGCAAGGCTCAGCGTACAGGTAAATAAAAATAACCTTCTGTTTAAAAAACCCCACACCCATAAACTGACAAGTGATCGATTCACCTGCATAAGTGTCTTTCTGCCTTTTAGAAAGATGTTACCAATGAAGACAGGAATAAATTATGTAGCAGAATTGAATGTTTTAGGGAGAGGTCATTTCTTAATTGAAATTGCCCACTAAGAAGGATGGCTATGAAGTAAGGCATAATTGCAGAGCTGCATGCCTTTTGTATGAATAAAGAAGCTGGTCACAGCTTTTCTGTCAAAATTATTACTGGACTGAAAATTATTGGCGAAGCTGTCATTTTTTTGTGGAGTGTGTCTCCTTTCACAGAAGCGCTCTCCATCTCTGTTGCTAGAAGCATAACCACTGCAAGGTCTCAGCCACTTCTTCCCCTCATGGTGTCTAACTGAATAATATCTGATTTAAATTTTGGGTTTTTTTGATGAAAAGTCAACATTTTTTCTGCATTTCTCTTCACTGCCCTCCTCCGTCCTCTGTCTAAGAAGAGAAAAGCGGGGGAATAAAGCTGCCACAGAACGCAGCCTCCCAGTACCTCTGAATGGACAGTGTGCTTTAGCAGTGACTGAGGGCTCCTTTGAAACCAACAATAAAAGCATCTTTTTCTGTCGAGGAGCACAAGGCTCACAGGGGCAAGAGACTTTAATGACACCATTATCTTTCAGGCAATTAGGACTCGCTGGCACAATCCAGCATTGGTACAGGCACTGTTTTGATTGCACTGCAGTGGCTTAGTGAAACATAGACTGCTGAGACTTAGGAACATCATAACTCGCTTCTAATCTCGAACCACTGTGGATAAAAATGTACTAGCACAGGCATAATTGGAATTCACAGGCATATTTTCTCTTTTAAAAACATATGCCCGGGAACAGAGGTCTCCCCTCCTCCCATCCTCTCCCCATGTACCCGAGCTATGTGACGCTTGTTCTCCTGCTTCTCTCCTAAAGTGCTTGCAAAGATGGGTTTGAGCCTGCCAGCTGCGTGTGTGTTTGTTGTGCATTGTGGATTATATTTTAATGACATACCCTAAGCCTCTTACACTCAAACAAATGTGCATTCAACTCTCCGTGCATTTGTGCCAGTTTATAAGGTAGAGGGTCAGCCAGCTTATCCCTGGGTTTCTCTGCAAGGGCACTGTCCAAGAATTTGAATGGAGCTTTCAAAAGCCTCCCATTACGCAAGGTGCCCTTAATGGAGAGTCCTCCTGTCTCTGAAAGTTCCCTCATGTTGCCAGACACAATGCAACTCGAGCCATAATCTCTGTGGAGGGCGCCCGGATTTTTTCATGTCACAGTGTGGAGCTGGGATGCAAAGCACGGCTCCCTCCGCTCTCCTGCCACAACCAGGGGGATTCATTTCATTAGTTCAGAAAGCCGTTTCAGAGGGAAGGGAGGTTATGTAGGTCACTGATTCATCCCTGCTGCCTTGCAAAAAGAATTCATTATGAAATTTCACTTTAATTAATACAATGCACTGGCTCTTAATAATATTTCATCAGGACATCTGGTAAAAGCACATTAGCTATGGTTTAATGTTAAGACATAATTGAACAGAACCCCTGTTGGAGCTTGGCTTTTGCAATATGTTTCATTCTGCTTCTCCTGCAAGCTATCGATTAAAGGAATTGCGGGACTCCCTCATCAAAAGATGATGGAGCCTGATCCAAAGCCTGTGTGACTTAGCAGAAAGGCTCTGGTTGACATTCATGGGCTCTGAAGCGGGTCTCTGAGGAACAAACCCAACATCCATCCTGTATTTACATACCAGGTACTACTAGTACCACCACAGAACTACAATGCTGAGTATAAAGTAACAACTGTGGTGTTTTGCTCCAGTCGTGTTTGAAAGGCCGTTGTCAAATGGTCTTTATAAACTATTTTCTTTTGGCTTAGCTTAGAGCTTTTTCCTGTTCTAATTTTATCTCTGCATAATTGTGTGTTTTAATACTTATTTGATTATCTGCCCAAATTAATGTCAGTGCAGCAGTTTTCCAAACAGCCATATTAAATATTCCCATCCAAATGGGATTTTTTCAGCTCTTTGTTTTACAATGATCTCCTGGAGTATAAATGTGAACTCTCAAAAGATTTTAGTTACTCAGTAAGTACTAGGTCATGATTATTTAAGTCTGACTAACAGGCTAAAGAGCCTTTGGAAGATTAATATATTTTTAAAAAGTTTGTGAACTGTTTGAAATCTGTTTGATTTGAGGCTGCCTCCTCCACTTCTTTTTTTTTTTTTTTTTTTTTTTTTTTTTTTTTCAGGGGGGTAAATGTTTGAATAACCAATAACAGTAATAATTAAAAACATCTGCCACTGACACAATTGCAGATTGCTTAGCTTCTATTTTACACTCTCCCCCTTCAGCAAGTTTTTCACCATTGTTTTGGGGCAGTTTTAGTGCCAACCTTTACTGAGAAGGGACACAAAAACCTGAGGTGTTAGAGAAGCTTTTTCTGCTGTTTAGTTGTTCCTTGAGTTATTTTCTGCACCAGTAGGAAAGGGGACAGGAAGGGTCTGGAAAAGCATGGTGTGCCCTCCCCAAAAACCCCAGTGGGTTCCCAGTGGTGCCCAGCACCTGGCAGTCCAGCTGGCAGTACCTAGCCTGCACACATGTGAAGGGGTCCTGAAGGCGTATTGACCTCTGCGGTCATGCCAGAGGCTGTATGGCAGTCTGTGTCTGAAGGACCCTGTGCTACCCACCCTGACTGCATTTGCTGCTGGACATTATCACAAGGGGCAGGTGGGACTAAGGGAATGCACTGGGACAAGGCCAGTCCACACAGCATTTAAGGCCACCTCTCCTCACAGATGCTCTCCTGGGGTCCAGCCTCTCTGTTAAAACAGCTAATCCTGATACTGCGTGAAAACAGACAAAATGTTCCTGTCCTCAACTGGTCAGTGCAGGGGATTCCTTTCTGGGAAATGGCCAAATTGCCCCAAAAAGATGCTAAAAGACCCCCACAATGATACAGGTTGGCAATGAATTTGACCCTGTCCTTGAAGCTGCTCTGTGGAGTAGAAACAAACTCAAGCCACACCATCGAATTCAAGGCGCCAGCCTCCCTCTAGGGAGGAGCACCAGCTCTGTCCCACCTTTACAGAGCCTGTAGTAAAAGGCTGTTGCAGAGAAGAGGCAGCTGGGCAGTAAAAGATACTGTGCTGTAGCCAAACTGGTTCTTCAGTGATATTTCAACGCTACAAGTCCCATACTAGGAGAGGTAGCAGTAAGGTTACAGGTCACAGTAAGATAAAACCCAACTGAGACCATTGCAGAATAAGTCTGCAGTTTGGCATTGGTTGGCAATAAAACATAAGAAACCTAGAGGCAGCCTTCCTCCCTATAGCATTGGTCAGGCTGATGTTAACTCTGGCCCAAGAAGTAGAAGTAGGTTATTCAGCCCAGGCATCAGGAACATTACTTACATGGCCAGTTCTGAAAGTCCTCCAGATGCTAAGAGCAACAGCCAGGCTGGCATTAGATAGCATCCTTTCTTTGTTGTTGCCTTAGGACAACATTGCTGAAGGACTTGTCATTTTAAAAACAAGCATTAGCCTCTGCCCCTTGGAAACTTGAAAGAGCAACCCAGCTGTGGGCTCACATGGCTTACACTTGGTGCTCATGGGTTTGTTCTCCTAGGGCAGCCCATCGCTGATACAGTCATCGGTACTGAGGACTCCGTGGGAAAGGCAGGATTCAAACTTTTGTTCTGTAAGAAAAAACAAAGCAGTCGTAGATAAGTCCGAAGGCATTTTACAAAGACTAAGCTTTTTTTTTTTTTCCCTAAATGAAATAGAACTTGTGACCTTTTCTGTTTTTATTTTTTCTTCATGATGTGATAAGCTGAATCCCAAATTAGGAAGGAGATGGATTGTTTAGGGAAAAAAAAAATCAATTGAAAATACTGGGAAATGTGCCACTTCTGGAAGTGGCCTATATCTAGTAGGTATTTACAGTTTGTATCAGGACTGAACCTCTCAAGATAGCTGTCCTTAGACCTCTTCCTTTAGCATTTGATATTTATCTTCAGTTAAGTCTATGCTAATTGTAGTTTCTCAGCTTGAAGCAAATTGAGCACAAGTCCCAACATGATGTCTTTGGGCATCTCACCAACTTCAGTTCTCTCTTTCTCCACACTTCAGATCTCTGCACTCTCATTTCTGCAGCCTACAGAACAAGATCTGCTGCCTCTCAGTGTCCTGACTGCAAAGTGGTTGGATTGATTCATGAATGCTTTAAGATTCTGAAATGAAAAATCATTAGTGCAACTTCTCTATTCTTACGGCAGCAGGTACCATGCGAATTTTTCCAGACTAATTGTTACATGTTAGAGTAAAACCACCAAAACCATAGCAGAGTGTCATCTCTGACTCTAAGTATTTAATGCTGGTGGTGTGAGTCCTCTTCCCCATGAAACACCTTCTGCCAAAAGCTGCTCAAACACCCCCCCATCAGCAAGCTAACCCTTCTGGCCAAAGGGTGCTGAAGGAAACAAAGAGACTTCACCAAGCCAAGCGAAAAAACGTGGGAATAAAACTCTGTGACCAGCTCTGTGGGAAACTCAATGCCAGAAACCGGTTTAAGCTCTTGTGAAGGTCTGGAAACCGGGATGAGGACAAGGCAAAGCAGGAAGCTCCCAGGGGAGGGCAGGCAGCACCCTGTCCCCAGCTCACACCATTGTGCTTTGTTTGACCTCCACAATTGTGCGAGCAGAGCCCGGCTCATCAGCCTTCACTTCGAATTTCCTGCTTTTTGTCGGCTCGCATCCCAGGGACTGCTGTTTGAAACGCGGTATTATGGAGCTTGCAGAAAAGAAACCCCTGCCCCATAAGCATGTGCCTGGGCATTGCAGCAGGTTCCCAGCACCAGGGCTCCTGCTTTAGGGGGACGTGGGCTATTGAGATGCAAAGAGGCATGCCAAATACCCGACTGGGTCAAGAGGAGCTGCTGTCACAGAAGACACATGATAACCACCTCTGCATGCAGCAGTCCAAGGAGCAGCTCATGGCTTGTTCAGCTGGGCTGACTTCTCAGCAGAGATTGTCCTAATCATGGACCACGCCATGTCTCTTTCCCAGATTCGCAGAGGATTTGGCTTTTATAGAACAGCCTCCCAATTCACAAAGCTCCTTCCTCCTCCTCTTACTCCTGCTCTCTTATTGAGCAAATCCAGGATTTTGTCCAAGTCCCTCTTTGGCTGCTGGACCTCACCACATGCCCAGTCTGAGCTCTCAGACTACATCAAATGCTGTGGTCTGCATGAGAGGGACCTGGGAGGAAGGATGGAAACCAGAAAAGTAGTAATGCTTGTGGCAAATCAGACTGCAGTGCTGGGCTTGGAATGATGTTGCTGGTCTCCTAGGATTTGGCAAAGGGAGCTCTCAA
Organism: Antrostomus carolinensis; assembly: GCF_000700745.2. NCBI lineage: Eukaryota > Metazoa > Chordata > Aves > Caprimulgiformes > Caprimulgidae > Antrostomus > Antrostomus carolinensis. The sequence goes on along the minus strand of NW_010299250.1, from coordinate 6,045 downwards.
GTCAAAAGAAATAAAAAAGCTGCCCCAAAACTGCCAGAAGGATTAGGGAGTGCTGCCTGTCTCTACTTGTGGTGGTTTCAAAACCAGGACACTGCTCCATGCTCAGCACTGCTGGACATCCCCATCACTGTCCTGAGCACTAACCCCTGTGCTCGCCAATGTGGTGGGTCTCACGTGCTGAGCGTGAGCCTTCCTCCCCAGCCCCCTCCCTTTGGCACTGCACACAGCAGCAACGCAGCACCCACATGTTTCTCCTGCCTCTGGAAGTCTTGGCCCACCTGACCTGCTGGCTACTTACGGGTGGCTTCTTGGAGCTTGAGGGAAGCAGCAGGCACAGTGGTGGGGAAAAACCCCAAACCAGACCATATCTCCCTGTTGCCACTTCTGCTCGTGTCTCTCTGGATCCAGCACATGTAGAGTCATCTCCCTGCTCTGTTCTGCTGCAAGTAAGTCCCATGTCATCCCAGAAACTGTGTCTGTGAGATCATCTATGAAATATTTATTCCCCTTGCATGCAGGGGAAAAATAAGCAAAAAAGCCTGCATAGTATTGATGGAATCCCTGATAGCCAAATACTGAATTATTTACAGCCCAATTGTGCAAGTGATACTCATGAGATCGCTTAGGCTGCAAGATGCAATTAATACATTTAGCAAAACTGGTGACTTCTGCTTCAGACTTTGTTTTGATGCATCAGTTAGTCCCTAAAAACCAGGTGAGATCGCTTTGCAAGAGAAGAGCTAAAACATCCACAGAGACTTGAAAGGTCCACAGACTTTCTCAGAGTGCTGCTGGGAAATAGGAAGGTGCTCTTATACCACTATGTGTTCAAGTAGCTGCCTGAAGATACATGCCTGGACCCATTTCAGATGCTCAGGTGAATCTTACCTGGCTGCTAGCTGTTGCTTCAGAAGGGCACAGATCTCCCATAGGTCTTGTGTTACATCTGAAACTCCCAGGCAAATGCCCTGGATACCCCGAGGCATCTCAGATGGCATTAAATACATATATGCAAGTCACAGAATTAAGCCTATGTGACCGCTGGCCCCAGCAGACCTTCCAGCACAGGGAGCCGTGATCAAGAACTGCAACATTCCCCGTGTTGTACCATCCTTCATCTCCTCTTCACTGTAGCGCTGGGTGTGTAGCTGTAATGCAGCCCTTCACACATACATGGACGGTCCTGCTTTCTGCCCAGCCTACAGCAGATTGGGCATTGAACCTCAACTCAGAGAACTTGGATTTCCAGACACAGAGTTTTTCTGTCCAGTCCCAGGTACATGGGCAGTTGTCACAGGGGCTTGGATATTTCTCTAATGCCAAACTTCTCTCAAGCCCTCTCTCTCTCTCATCAGGAAACACTTATGTGATCCCTGCCATCTGGAGCAGTACACAACTGCTACCTCTTAAAACACTCTTATATTCTGTACTCCTCATTATATTCTACCCTTAGCTGAGCTTTGGGGGAATTGCCTCATTCCCAAGCACTTCAGCAGCATTTAGTGATCACCCCTGGAAATCACTGGAGCTGAACAAGGCCCTGGGCAGTCTGTTTTGGCCTTAGGATGGTAGCAAGCTAAAAAAAAAAAAAAAAAAAAAAAAAGTCTGAGCCAGTATTACAATACTGTCCTCTCTGTGCTAGTAATGCTCATTTCCTCTCGAGACGAGACATCTCATGTATGTCTAAACCCCTCAGCCTGTCCCAATTTACAAACTCTAGTACAGCTGTAGGTTTAAAAAGCCAGCCAAAATTAATTATGATGGATTAAGGAACAGAGCAACATACTGCAATGGCCTCTTGTTAAACTGAAACATCTGATCCAAACCAAGCAATCTCAGCCCCTCATTAAGCTCCTGCTTGTCTTGTTCACCATCTCTAGTGGTTTTTCTGCTAAGCACTGTCATCTGAACATGGTTTACTCAGATCTACCCAGACTGTCATTCAGCAGCTTTACCAGTGATAGCACTGGCCATGGCTGAGACAGCCAAGAGACCAGGTTTGTAGGTAGCCCACCACCTGCAGGGCTGCACACTTAGGGTTTTTTGTTGTTTATTTTTGTTATCAGGCTTTTGGTCCCATTTAGAGTTGGCAGGCAGAGAGGGACAATTAAATCCTCTGCTTATACCAGAGGAAATTTATTTATTTTAGCCAGGTATTTTTCCTTCTCTTCCTTCTCATCCTCCCTTTTCCTTAAATGAAAGAAAAAGATAGACAGGCAGACAACTTTGATTGTACAATAAATGCTGTATGTCTCAAAAGCTGGTAAGAAAACACGGCAGTGTCTTCTTTATAGTCAGAAGGACCTGAGGAAGGAAAGAGCAACACAATTTACCTGAAGGCAGTGGTAGAGCTGGGATGAAATCCCTGGTTGGGAATGTGAATTACCTCTTTACAAAGCCAAAACTTAAGTAGCCTAAGAATTTTTTTGTTGTTTTACAAATATAAATCAGTGCCCAAAATGAAAAAAAAGAGGCCATTTGGTGATCAAATGCAAGTCAATCTGTAAGGTTTTACCTCTCTTTTAATCTTGTTTGTAGGTGTCTATTGAAAGCAAGGTAAGGCTATGGCCAGCTCTATCGTCGAAATTCCTGTTTAGCAGAAAAGGATTGCTGTGAGAGGTGAATGCAGATTTACTCCAGGGCTGAAGATGACATTCGGGCACTTGGACCATCAGCTCTTTGGAAAACAAGGCCCAAACACACCCTTAGAGGATCCTTCTCCAGACTGTCTCTGACCACAGCAAAAAAGTCCCTTTCCATTGGATGGTCCATTAAAAATAAATAAATAAATAAATAAATAGCCACCCAGCAGCACGGTTGGTGCTTTCAGTAGTGTAAATACCACCAACACCAACCAATGTTTTTCAACCCAGGTCTCTAGGTGCTCCGTACGGCAGGGAAGGTGCTCTTGGTTTGCTAACAGCCCTGAATATGAAAGGGTGGGTTAGATGGCAATAGACGTTGTATCTCTTCACTATTTTAAGCACCCTAGACTCTTCAAAGAGATGTGATCTCTGTTGGAAAACACTCCTTGCTATAAACAAGTTGATGAATATAGAAGAAAACAGGCACACTTTCCCCCTTTGCCACTACTCACATGCAGTTGTTAATCTGCTCCTTTCCCCTCCTCCCCTCGTTATTCTGCAGTATCTGTTAGATGCTAAAGAAGCTGAAGAAACAATTAAGATGCTTCAGAAACAGCAGATAGTTTCTCACATGCAGTGCTGAGTACCCAGCAGATGTGACTCAAGATACACACATGCTGTTTTCAAGCAAGTGTTCCCAAGGGTTTAGATAAAAATAGTAAGGATGAGTGGTTTCAGCAGAAATTGGGTTATTTTTAAGTGGAAGGGCTCTAGAGGGTATTAGCAGGGCTCCCTGAAAATGCCATCATCTTCTTGTGTGTGGGATCCCATAATATTAGTTGCGTATAATTAAAAAAAATTAAGCCAGTAGCCAGGCTAGACAAGGATTCTGGCAGGAAAGTGGTAATGGGGGGTTACAGCACATTGGGTTGGTTGCACATATCAGACACCCTCTGATTTACTACAGGTCTTCACGGCAAAACAACTGAGATGCCTACAGGGAGCTCTTCACCCCCAGAAGACAGTGGCAAGTCTCAAGAGCCAGGATTCAGCCTGGATCATTTCAGTCACCACAGTTCAGCCAACAAGGAAACAATATAGTGGGAGAAATGCTGCGATGGTCTGGAGCCAGATCTCAGTTGACACAGGGTGTTGCAAGAATCCATTAAAAATATTTCTTCCCAGTATCCGCCTCCTTAATCCAGCCCCAGCATCTGTCATCACACCAAAGGGGACGGTGGCAGTGGAGCCAGCGCTACGCTAAGCAGCTTGCTGAGCCAGCCGCAGGCATTTGCCATCTTCTGGCCGTGATGAAGACTGGACAAAGTAGGAAAATGTTTTCATTAGCTGCACTCACCTGAAAAACAATCAGCAGCAAACTCCCATTTCACAAGGTGGCCTGGCAAAGAGTCAAGAAACAAAATCTGGAGGCAAATGGATTGCAAAGAGAAGCATAAACAATTAAGTCTGTGATCATCCACCATCTTGAACAGATCTTCAGTATCCAATACCAGGATTTTCTGTGCTCAGACACACAAATCTCAGGCATTCTTGCTCTTCCAGTATTTTCAGTCATGACCATAAAGCATAGCTGAATAGGATTCAAGCTGATGAAAAGCAAGTTGTTAATTTTAAAGGGGTTTGATGACCCTGTGAATGGAGCTGATGGCTTCAGTCCAGCAGATGACAATCCATTAAATTAAAGAAAAAATTGCCACCACAATTCTTAGCGCAATTCAAAGGTGTGAGAGAAAACATGGCCCCTCCAGGATGTGCACAACTGTATTTCTGGTGCCACATATGGTGCCTTGAATGTCTACAGGTTTTTTGCCTTGCCTTTTCATAAGGCATAAAGATATTTAATCTCCACTGTTTTCAGGGAGACATTTTAGATATACTAAGCTTAAGAAGAGGCATGTCCCACTTGAGTTATTTTCAAAACAGCTCTTTCTTTCAACTCTCCGTGAAGGGAGGAGAAGAAATGAAGAAACACTGAGCCAAAGCCCATAAACAGATTTTTTGTGTGTGTGCGAGATGAGCCTGGGAAAAGCAAAACAATTCTTCTACCCAAAAGTAGCTTTGCAGGGAAAGGTTAAGAAATAATAAAGAGGGATTTAGATCACACCACTTTACACACATTTATGAGGGAGAAATTCAACACCCAGATAACAAATTCAGTTCAGGTTTTACTTCCCCTCTCCCTTTCCCCCCCGCCTTAAAGAGGACATACCCTTGCATTTGTAAATTACTTTAATTTAAATACTTCCAGGTTAACAAAACGTCTTAACTTTGACATGCCCCAAATTACAAAACAGAAACAAAACCTCTTGACAAAGGGGTAAGAAAAAAAAACAATCCAAGCCCAAACCTCCTTTCCTAAACTGGAGTTTATGGTCTGTGAGCTGGCTGCCCTCCAGAGTCTGACACAATGTCTGGAGCACCCAGAGCAGCTGGAATTCATTTTCTTCCTCCAAATCTATGCACTTTCATATGAAGTTGTGTTTTGGCACTGCCGCGTTAGAGAGAGTTCAGTGCAAAAAATCTAACCCTGGCCGTGTTTCTTTGCAACCCAACACTCGCTGAGCAAACAACAAAAAAGGAGAAGAGGACAAAAAAAAAAACCAACCCTAGAGAAAGAAAAGCCCTTTCCCTTCCCCCACACATACACAGACACTGTACCAAACAGGGGGGCTATTCATGGCTGTTCAGAAATGGGTCACAAGGAGAAATGTTTGCAGATAAAACCAACACTTTTTTTTTTCTTTTTCTCCCCCCCCCTTTTTTTTTAAATAAACATCATGGAGGCCCCTGGAAGGTGCTGGGGATGTTCGAGAGTCAAGGTCCTGCTGATCCCTTCTGCCTCCCATTCGTGTGGCTCCCATGCTGGCCCCGATGTGCAGCCCCCTCCAAGGGGGTTCAGACACCCTTGAGCCGCCTCCTCGGAGCTTGAGTCATGTGGGGAGCCCGAGGGGGTGGCGGGGCCGTGCGGGCATCGTGCTGCTGCCCCTCGCCTGGGTTGGCAGTGGCTCAAGGGGGAAGGAGGGAGGCGTCCAAGGCACTCCCAGGTGGTCCCGTCACAAAATCACGCACTGCAGTTTGTGGGAGCCCGTGGCTCTGTCCCCTCGCCATTTGGTCTTTTTCTTCTTCTTCTGGCTTTTCTCTGGGATCTGTTGCCTGTTTTGGGAGACAGAGAGGAAAATAAGCAGGTGAGACACAAGGCTGGGTTGGACATCAGCACCCAGAGCCCTGGGCAGCCAGCAGAACAGCATCCTGGCGTGCAGTATGTGTATTTGCATATATATCTCCATACACCCTTCCACCACCACGTGGCTTCTCATGCCACAGAGCTCACAAGAGAACTGCCTGTGTTTTACAGAATCAGAGAATCGCAGGGGTTGGAAGGGACCTCTAGTCATCTAGTTCATGATGAGAGATCATCTAGTCCAACCCCCTGCCCAAG
>NW_010299249.1:41968-91190 GCF_000700745.2 Antrostomus carolinensis | reverse complement strand
TCCCACTGTCCATGTCACTGATAAAGATGTCTATAAGACTCTTCAATCCCTCCAGGGATGGGGACTCCACCACTGCCCTGGGCAACCCCTTCCAATGCCCGAGAACCCTTTCAGGAAAGAAATTCTTCCTCACATCTAATCTAAACTGCCCTTGGTGCAAATTGAGGCCATTTCCTCTTGTCCTGTCACTTGTTACTTGGAGAAAATACTTCCCAAAATGCCAAGCATTTCCATATCTTATTTCTATCCATGAGAGCTGGGGAGCTACAGCATCCCACAGGAGTCACTCAGCTTTACAGGATGAGATTCTTAAGGACTCCATGTAGCAAGATTAAAATAGCACACTGTGAATTGCTCAATACTGGTCACTAATTCTTCCCTTCTACACACAGTGATAATTGCCAATGTAGTATCTTTTTACTGCTTTTTTATTAAACCCATACATTGTCTTTCTGCTAAAAATAAAGACTAAGCGCAGATCGCTCAAGTTAAGGATGTCCTGGTGTGCCAGTACTGCACGTTGAGCCATGCGACTAGGCTGACACATACTTACCCCCGACAGGAGGGCACCCCAAATGTGTCAGTCCCCCAGAAAGTGTCCCCTGGCAGGACATCCCCTGGGCTGCGGGTGGGGCCGGAGCCGCTTCCCGGCCGGCAACGGCAACACCTGAGAGAGGTGCTGCTGCCACCTCATGTCCGCTCGCAGTAGCGCTGCCCGCAGGGAACGGCCGCTCTGCAGGGCGAGGAGAGCAGGTCCGGACCGCCGGCATCTCCCCACACTCTGCTCTCGCAGCCCCCAGCGTGGGTCCCGCCGGACCCGAGCAAAGCCCACGGGCTTGTCTCAGGTCGCCTCCAGGACTGCGTGTGTACAGACACTCTGCAAAACTCGCCTTGTTATAAACTCATCACATCGCTCCCACCTTTTGTGCAGACATATTCACAGCCTTAATGCAGCATAGAATCAGAGAATGGTTTGGGTTGGAAGGTACCTTCAAAGGTCATCCAGTCCAACCCCCCCTGCAGTGAGCAGGGACATCTTCACTAGAACAGGTTGCTCAGGGCCCTGTCCAGCCTGACCTCGAATATCTCCAGGGATGAGGCCCCCACCACCTCTCTGGGCAACCTGTTCCAATGATCTACCACCCTCATACTGATGAACTTTTTCCTAATATCCCACCTAAACCCACCCTTTTCTAGTTTAAAACCATTACCCCTTGTCCTATTGCTACATGCCCTTGTGAACAGTGCTTCCCCAGCTTTCTTATGGGCACCTTTCAGGTACTGGAAGGCAGCCATAAGGTCCCCCTGGAGCCTTCTCCAGGCTGAACAAGCCCAACTCTCTCAGCCTGTCCTCATAGGAGAGGTGCTCCAGCTCCCTGGGAAGGCAACATTTTAATTTTGAACAGACTGCCTGCCCCAGAGCTGCTGCATTTTAACTGGGCTTCTTTAAAATTCACACCTTCTGTTAACCTAGATTTAATTAGGGTGAGTTTTACTCTACTAGGAAAGGCGAGACTGAATACAGAGTCTGGTCTCATTCTCGACACAGGGAACATGATGCAGAAGTAAGACCACTCCACCTTGTTTTTGTATTCTTTAACTGCCATTTCTTTTTTTTCAAACCCCCTTTCCCTTCTCAATCTCACAGGCTTAATTAGGACAGCTCTAATGAACATGGACAGAGAAGCAAAAGAATATTATGAAGTGATTATCCAGGCCAAGGATATGGGTGGACAGCTGGGAGGATTAGCTGGAACAACCACAGTCAACATCACCCTCTCTGATGTCAATGACAATCCGCCCCGATTTCCACAGAGTGAGTACCCAATGTGTCAGAACAGGCAAAAAGGGGTGACTGAGTTGCACAGCTGGCGTTTGCTCTCATTGCAGTCATTTTCAAACTCAGGACAGTGACAATTAGAGATGGGAAGAACTTTGGATCAATGAAGGAACGTTTCTTCAGAAAATGTCAAAATGGAGCATTCACCAGCTTGTCTTTCAGAAGAGGTTTCTGACCTCCAAAATCATTACAACCAATACTTTTTTTAAATGGTGGGAAATTAATTTACAGAAAAAGGGAAGAAGGTGATCTTTTGTGTCCCTAGACTGCTCATGGCCGTTGCCTTTGGCTGCTAATTGCTGCCCTGATTCTCTTTTCATCCTGTTTCCAAAGGGATGTCTGTCAAATCAGGGACATGTGGTGGTGCTGGAAGTTGAAAGATGATTCATTCGACACTCCATCCAGGCCGCTGCAGGGGAGAGTCTGGTAGCTGTGCTGCCAGTGTAGAGTGCGTTATCATGCAAGCTGCTCTCCCATAAAGGTTCATCTAAACCTTGGCAATATTTAGTTAAACCCTAAGATATGTAACAGCCACAGTTAACAGAATGCAAAAATAGGCAACTCTTATCAGAAACATTACTTTGTATTTACAGAAGTGAATCTCAAAGCAAGATTTGCAATATTTTGTTCTTTCTATTTAAAATTCTTTTAGAGCAATGTTACCTATACAATTCTATATGAATGTTAAAAATTTGAAAGAGTTTTCAGGTTTGATTGAACTAGATCTTTCAAGGGATCTACTTTTGCTGTCCTTTTTTAAAAAAGAAAGCTAATTCTTTTGGTGGTGTAGAACAGTCTCAAGCCATTTTAGTTTTGTCGTTTCTCTCATCTAGCCAAGAAATGAAAACTCCTGCAGTTCCTTTTTTTGCTATTCTTCTTCCCCATCTGTTTCTGCATGTTGCACTGCTAAATCAAAGCACTCCACTAAGATCAGTAAGAAACATCAACTTCCACTTTTCTTCTTCTGGCAGAGCAACTTGTTGAATGCACCATTGCCAATCCTGTTTTGAAGGTGTCATGAATTGTGACTGTTTGATATCAAACTCTCAATTAAGAAATGAGACTAGATCAAATCCCACCCTTGGTGTAATTATGCCTTGTAAAGCTCAATAATTGGTGGAGTTAACAGAGAGAGCACAGCAAGGAGGGTTTGAACATAAAGTACGATGTTAGAGAAGTATTTTAGATACAACATTCCTATTTTTAAAACACTTAAAATAGCAGCTTTCTCTTTCTCTAGGCTTGCTGCTAAGCAAATTAGTGATGCACCAAATGTGCTCAAGACAGAGTTTTTAGGGAGAGGTAGTATATTTTAGTAGAGTAACTGGTAAATTTGGAAGAAACAGGCAAGTTTCTGAGCAATCAAAGCCTTGTTCAGGGTGGAAAAGAAGTTTATACAGACTTGAGAAAGGATTTGTGGTGCTCACAACTTGTGTGTTTATTCACACTGCACCAACTGATCTAATAAAAGATGCCTGTCCTATTAAATCCGTTTCATACCCTCCCTTATATCGCGGCTGCAACAGCACTGGTGTTAATTGCCCTACTTTTCTAGTTGAAGTTCCTGTTTTCAGGTATATTGCTGTTTTGAGAAGAACCCGTTGAACAAACCTGTTGATATGACAAATGCCTAAATAAAACTTTCCCAGGCAATTCAGTCTAGCTGTGGCTTTTTAAAGGAAATCACACCATTGTGGCAGCTTTGGGAAAGGTACTAGGGATTCCCCACAGGGTCTGCCCTGATCTACTCTGTGCATCACTGTGCTGGTTTTGGTTCCTTTTCACAGCCTGTTTTTTGTTCCCCTCTCCCTCTCTGCTGCTTGTGCCAGAGCATTATCAGATGAGTGTGCTGGAGTCCACTCCCGTCAGCTCCACCGTGGGCCGTGTGGTTGCTAAAGACCTGGATGAAGGCATTAATGCGGAGATGAAATACAGCCTCGTGGATGGAGATGGACTAGATGTCTTCGACATTAACACTGATCCTAATTACCAAGTTGGCATCATAACTGTGAGAAAGGTAGCAAAGTTTCCTTTTTATAGTAATTTATACGGCTAACAGTCCTGGTTGCATTTTATGTGTGCAATATTCCCTTATGCCTGTAGTAACTTGGTTCCTGTTACATGACAGTAGCCCCTGTCCTGCTATAAAACATAATTTCTTTAACACTCATTGCTAAAGTATGAAAGCAGACTGCATTCATAGGAGCAATATTTAAAAAGTAGGGACAGCATTAGCATAAATATGTCTTCTCCCACCAAAGGAATGTTCTGATTCACTATTTATCTATTTAAATATTCTCTGTAGCTTAATTATTCTACAATGCAAGAAATTAGATCAATATTTGCATTTGAACTGTACACATTTTTCACTCCAGTGTCCCACAAACAATAATAAAGCATGCCTTAGAATTATTTATAAACCAATAAAACCCAGGCAGTTTTTTTTTTTAATTGCTGCTTGAAGATCCATAAATGCTAATTAGGCTAGAAGAAGCTGTCTCTAAAATGGCAGCTGTGAAACTGCTAGTACTCTGTACCGCAGGCTATGCAGGAAGGAATGGAGTATTTTGCTTAGGCTCCCTGCTATAGGATATTTATTCTACAATCTTACATAAATGCTACAAGTTCAGCTCTGTTTCGAGGTTATGAAATTGTAACCGTATTTCTGCCTAAGTGTATCTAGTGTACTAATAAGGAAGTATAGTCTCCATTTAAATAGACTGGGACTAAATTGTGGACTAAAATGGAACAACACATGGGAGAGATTTGACCCTGCAAGACTCTCTGCCCTACAGCAACACTTTAAAGCATGTATTTATGGTCACCTTTCTCCAAGTCTTGTTTATGCACACTAGTCCCTAAAGTTAAGCATGTTTGCTGGAATGAAATAGATGTAGAATGCAGCCTCTAATGTAATTTTTCACTAATTTATTGATGAAAGAAAATAATTTATTTGGAGTAAATGTGTCAATAAGCTTAACTTTTGTTATTATGAATACAGTTTTACTAGATGTTGATATATGTCAGGAGGAAGAGTTATAAAAATTCATGGCATCAATCATACCAGATATGTACTGGCATCAGGTACATACTGCTCAATCCATCTACTGTAAATAATTGTTTGTAAAATCCTATATATGCCTGTAGCTTTTTGTAATGTTATGATTATCAGTAGCCAAACATTAGGGAAGCTGTCCTTTGAATCCACTCAAAAAAAATCAGCTGACGTTGACAGAAAAGGATATCAAAATGGGGGGAAGGAGAGAGAATTTCTAAACCCACAATGAAATCTTCTTTGAAAGAAAGCAGAGCTTTCCTTTTCATTTTTCTAGACAGATTTCCAAAACAAAATAACTAGCGCTAATCCTGCTTCTATCAAGGACATCAAAAAGTGGGAATTTACAGTTTCAGATAAGACCACTGTTTGCGGTCTCATGGCCACTTATCTCGGCCAACTAATCCCACAAAATGCTGAGCGCCCCCTGAAGAGTGAGAGCTCCTTCAAAGCTCCCTGCCTGTGGTGTGAGGCTAATACTCACCCCCATGACCGCATTTTCCCTTCTCTCTGCCTTCGCTTTCCTGCTGCCGTGGGAAGTAGGGTGGTGGGTCACCCAGCCAGCACGGAGTCCCATGCCTGGGAAGCCTCGCGCTGCCCTCCTGCCCAGCCACTGCCGGTCAATCGCTTTCTCACAGCTGCTCCTGCTAAATCCCACCTGCATGGTGCTCCGCTGGGTACCTGTCTCAGCATCAGGGGAAGAAGAATGAGTACAAGGAGAGGTTTCCATGGAGTGCCTCTCCTCTCAGCTGTGTTTTGCAGCATGCTCAGTTTGCAGGAGAATGCAACCTGCTTGCCCTCCTCATGGGACCAATGTTGGAAAGAGGCTTGAATGTACCTGTGGAAGACAAATCTGATGAGAGGGGGCAGCGATATGAAGGCATTGGCATGTGAGAGGATCAGGAGGAAAACCAGGGTTGACAACGAAGGATTCCAAGGCAAAATGAGGGGGGTCTGAATCCAGGAGTATCAAAAATGTGCTGGCTTAGCACACTCCTTTGATTTTTCTCATTTTTCTAACTTGATAATTCTAGGTGATTATGTCTTTTCCTAATGTAGTTGAGTTGTATAGCTATTAAATATTTCTGTGATTTAACTGCTCTTTTTATAACTTACCTTTTTAGCATACATGCAATGTTTCTCACGCAATTTTCTTCACATGAGAAACCATGAAATATAATGACCTCTTTCTTAGTGTATGTTTAGGCAGCTTTGCATTGCAGATTCCTTGCCAGATGGACAATAAATGTTGCTTGGTCATGTGAATATATTTTATCGCTATTTTTACAATGCATAAATATGCAACTGGTGGACCATAATGACTCTGTAGTAATGGCTAATATATTTGCAGATCTAGCTAAATCCTTGCTGACAAGTGCTATGCCTGCAGTAATCACTGATTTACCAGGTGGAACTAAGGGCAGCAGGAGTAAGTTTCAGATCATCTGTTGGTATCTGCTGACAGAGGTTGCACAGTTCATGCTGTATCACTGCACGGCATCTCCAGTAATAGCAGACTTACCTCCTCCAGCAAGAGAAAACCAGTTCCCATTCCAGTCTTCATTCCCCACCCCCATGTTCTAGATGTTGAGTGAGTTCTAGTTTTAATAATTTCGAGAACTTCAGTCTTTCATCAGGCATTCATATGCAGAGCCTTCATACTGGTAATTTTAATGTGAAAGCATGAGCTTTCGTATGTCACTGCAGTTTCCTCTTCTGGAGAAAGAAGCTGTTGTGGCACTAAAGTACTGAAGCCTTCTCTGAATTCAGGGGCTGTTTTAAGGCCCATGGTGTATAGCCCTGCCTGAGCATGTGAAACTTCTGCTGATGTTGCTGAAACTCATATACATCTCATGGCTGCAGAACTGCCCAGCTGCGCTATTGAGCAGGGCAGAAAAGAGGTGGGCTATGACTGGCCAAGGAGGACTTCGCTGCCACAGTAATGATTTTCGCACCTTTGAATACCAGTTGCTTTGGTGTTCTCTGTTTTCCTGCCCATCTCTTTGCCCTAGTTTAGTGGTAGGTCTTCAAAAGAAAAGCTGGATAGGAAAAACAAAGGCATTGGATGGAAACAGCAGTAACCTTACTCGAGTTTGAATGAGCTGAACCCATGCATGGTAGTTCCACACACAATGCTCAAATCCCAGTGTACAAATAAAGCCACACGTTTTGCAAGCTATTCAGGTAACAGAAGTCCCACTGGGGGACTCTGAGAATTGGGCCATTTCTTTCCTGGTACAAAGTTTGTCTTGCTCAGGATCTGTGCCAGCTAAGGGGATTCAGTTGTGCTGGTTTTTGGCATTACAACTCCCCAGATGAGACAAGTAAAGGGTTGTGACCATTTAGCCACAGTGGGGTGCCTTGTAACTTCTAACTGCAACTTGAGAAGTATGACTGTGTGCTCTGTAAGGTGTACTTCATCTGGTGAAAATCTTTTGTGCGCTTTGGAATGATCTTTCCATGCTGTCTTTCTGGTTGTCAGATGCTTTTAGTTGTCCCTTACTGAAACTGGTAAATTGCACATTAAATACAGAACTCTCCATTTAGGACTAAGCAGGTTTTGGACAGGCTGTATTTTCTTCAGGTACCTGTGAAAAGAAGAAGGAAGGGAGATGAAAAAATAATTTATTGAAAAATTCAGTGCCAGCATCAATTATTTCTATATCCATGTTCACCAAATAAGTAGTTTTATCTAGAAAGGAAATTGAATTCATGAAACTACTAACAAATGAAGCTGCCCACCCTTTATCTATTATCCCAGGAAAGAAAAAAAAAAAAAAAAAAAAAAAAAAGAGCCATTCTCACTTCTTGTTTCAAATAATACTTGAGTATTTTACACAAAGTGGAAAGGCTCCTGCAGGCAGAGGTCAGGGGTAACTCGTAGTGTTTTGAAATTAAACTATTCTCTAGGCAGGGAAGAGGTTCAAATCCCAGCACTCAGCACACCTGGACTGTGAACCTGTGTTTAGGACACTTACTGAGGAGGTGATTTTCACCCTTACTTCTAGAAAGGTCACATTACTGACACAAACTGGAGCCGAATCCCACAAGAGAGGCTGACCATGTGCCCTGCTCCCACTGGTGCCCCTCAGCAGCCTGGCAGACAGGGTGCTCTAGAGGTGAGACTCCAATCTCCTGAGGGAGAACAGAGGGTGCTAACTGGGACATCCACCTCATGTGTGAGCATCCTTGTCCCTGCCACCAGGACCCATTTTTGAGGAACTAACTCTTCCTATCCTTACCATATTTTCCAGTGCTCCCATGCTGTCTGTTTGTGCCCGTATTTTCCCCAAAGTGGAATGAAACACGCTGTGTGAATCGTAATGCAATGGTGGTGTGGCCACTTTTATTTTCATTTCAGCAAGGATGAAAGAATATGTATTCTGAAATAATCTGAAAATATTTCTCCTGGCTTTTTCAGTTCAACTGTCAAATAAAAAAAAACAAAAAAGATGCAGACAGTGCCATTTCTAATACTACTGTTACTCAGTGCTTTATCTCCATCTGCAAATATTCATCTTTGTTACCCTTATGATTAAAAACCATAGTAACTTTTTCTTTAAAAGAAGTATAATTTTATATTAGAAGACATATTTTACTTATAAAATTAAAATTATGTGGCCTAAATCATATGGCTCAGTATGCCTAATGCTAGATATATTGTTTCTCTTCAGCCTTTAAGTTTTGAGAGCAAGAAAAGTTACACCTTGAAAGTAGAGGGTGCCAACCCCCACCTGGAAATGCGATTCCTGAACCTGGGTCCTTTCCGCGACACCACCACTGTCCACATCAGTGTGGAGGATGTGGACGAACCTCCTGTGTTTGAGCCCAGCTTCTACTTTGTGGAAGTGCCCGAGGACGTGGAGATTGGAACCACCATACAGATCATTTCTGCCAAGGACCCGGACGTGACCAACAACTCCATCAGGTCTGTCCTCTCTTTGAGTGTCTCCCCAGGAGCACTCCCTGGTGCATCCAGCTGGTGGGGCAGTGATGGGGCTGAAACAGCACAGGTGGGAGGGACTCTCTTCCTTTGTAGCCCATGATAGTCATCAGTGGGTTTAGTCAAACCTGATCTCACACACTGAGGGGCCCTACTACGACTGCCAAAGCAACGCATGAGCTCAGCCTCGCCTTTTCTGTGATATGGAGAACATCTGCATCCAGCATTGCAATGAACTGGTCAGGCATGTCCTGATAGCACACACTGACAACAAACCCCAGACTCTGGTGCCTTTACTGGCAGAAAACCTGACAGCATCACTGCAAATCTGCTGCTGTACTGAGGGGAAGGTCATCAACTCGATTCTCCTCTCTCCCCCTTCTGTTTCAAAGCCTGCCTTTGTCAACAGCTCAAATACAGAGCTAATTTTGGGGTGGATAGAACGCATACCAATAAATATTCATGAACCACTAAATTATACAACATCTAGTCAAAGCTGCAGAGATAGATATTCCCATAAGGAGTTAAGAAAGGTAAAGGTGTATTTACAGCCATGGGAGCTTCATAGCTGCAACTCAGCAAGGAGCCAAAGGAACAGATTTGTGTGATCACAGTGCTCTTTTCCACAGTGGCTGCCAAGCCAGCCCAGTTTATCAGAGAAGACTGTTTTTCTCTGGGGCCAGCCCACATACTAATTTTCTCAACCTGCAGAAGCTCAGGGTGACTGCAAGTTAATGATCCCTGCAGGTCAGCAGCTTCTCTCATCTGAGAAACGCTTTGGGTGTTGAGCTACTAACCTTGTGTCAGTCCAGCTTCTGAATTGTCTGCAATCAGGAACAGGCCTGGGAAACAGGAAGGAGTTGAAACACTGAATATTTGGAGTTTTTGAAGAAAGTGAAATCTATACAAGCAATTCTGTGGGCTTCAGCGAGAAGATCAGAGCAGACACAGAGGATGTTCTTCTTAATGATATTGCTTTCTGTGTTGCTGCTCTAATTATTTTTTTCATCTCTGCTACCTTATATATATACACCTACCTTTTCTACCTGCATTATAAGGCTATCATACTTCTCATTACATTGCCTCAAATTCTTCAATAAAACTAGGTATTATACTGTCTACATCACAATTTCCTTACCCTAAACTTTTTTTCACCCACATCCTATTTTGCTGATTACTGTCTAGCATTATCCAAACACTGCAGTGCTAATCTGCTTAAAATAGTATAAGAAAAATTCTGTGGACTATCAGAGGGCAGAAGTGTTCATTGTTATTTTTAATGAGGTTTTTCTTAGTTTTCTTCAGAGTTTTCTAGTGACTACCCTGATGAAACAGCAATCTATAAAGCATGGAATGCATCACCAAAGATGTATTAAAAAATAAAACAAAACAGATGCAAACATGCACAGACTCCTTTGTAACTCTGCTCCTTCCCAACTTCCTTCCTCCTTTTCTTCCCACCTTCCTCCCTTCCCACTTTCTTTCCTTTCTTCCTTCCTTCCTCCCCCACACCTTGTATGAACAAACTTAAATGATTAGGGTGGAGGAAACAGGGAAAAAAAAATACCACTTGTAATGCTATCTAAAATGCAAATGTTGGGAATTGGTTCTTGCCTCTTAGGTGGTCTCCTCCATCCATGCCCACCCTGTGCAGTATCAGTCTGGTGATGTTTTAGACTTGCTCTGCATTCAGTTTACACAGGTCAAGGCAAGATAAGAAAACCAAAGTCACGGATACATATTTTGTTACACCATTAAATCTATCTGAAATAAAAATTATGATCTGACCCTTCCTTTTGCTGTTTTGAAGTATGGAAAAGCCAGGACACATTTCAGAAGGGTTCACTAAACATGGGAGAACTAACTCTCAAATCCTCATTTTTCCAGTGTCCAGTATCTGGACTCCCATACTGTGAAGTTCTGATTGCTGGAAATACACCATGATTGTTGTTAAGTGATTCAGAAAGATTACCTGAAGAGCACAGCAGAAACAAGTGTGAAAGGGTGGTATTATTAACAGGAGAACTTAGGTGGAGAATGCAAAGACTCCACCTGTGCCTCTTGACACCGGTGATTAATACCACACCACTAATCACAAGGCCATATTTAATTTCAGCTATTCATTGGCCTTAAACTGTCAGAAAGAAATTCCTTTTATAGCCCTCATACAATAATAATTATTATAACAAAGTATAGCAACACTCATACTTATTTCCTAAATAAATAAAATCCTTCAGAAATCTCTTTATTTACAAAGAGATGGGAAGGAATGGGAAGGAAAAGAAAGCAAACCTGCCATTCCACCCTTTTTGATTCTTCTAGGGGAAAAAAAAAAGTGTAAAAGAACTTCCCAACAACATAGCTCAACAGTATTTTCTATCCTGGTTTAATAACTGCCTATACAAAGATCAGACTGGCATATTTGTTACAGTGAATACATTTGCGCTGAAAGGAGAATATTCAGAAGAATGAGCCCTGTTCAGCATCCAGTATGACTAATGCTTTCAATTCCCATCAGCTTTGAAGAAAGAACCAATAAAAATGAGAATAAGTCTGGGCTCTGTTCTAGGCTGTGGTATTTACATAGGTGGGTGTGTGGCTGTTGCCAGAGGATCTCTTACCATGCTAACACAGCTGGCTAGGAAGGCAACTCATACAAACCCCTGTTCAAAGCAAGGTGATGCATACGAAGGGTATTGGGTATTTTACACACTCTGTGAAACACAATGACAGCTGTCGATCAGCTGCCTCCCTGCCCGGGTTTTCTAGCCTGCAGGTACCACCACACTCCCCTGCTCACAGATGCGAGAAGCTTGTTCCCAGCATTAAACTGACGTGATATTGGCCAGGCAGGTTGAGTAATTATGATGAATCAACCTCACAATGGGAGCTGTTTTTCTGGCTGCATGATATGAGAAAGCCAGTTATCACCCACCTTGCATTGACATGGCTCAGTCAGTAGGATGGTCCAGGATGCAGGTGGAGTTTATTCTCCTGAAGGAGTAAAGAATACCAAATCATAAGAAAGGGAATGGTTCCTCCTCATCAGCCTAGGTGCCCAGAGAATGAGCTGATGTAAAATAATTTTCAACCTGCCTGAATTGTGCCCAAGGAAAGGGCATAACTATTTCACTTAGAAAAAGAAATCGCACTCCTGACAGATTTTCTCTGTAAAGCAGATGTTCCTGTGCCAAGCTGTACCTTGCTTTGAGGCTTCTTCCTCCAAATCTTCCTGTCTTCCAGCTCCATCCAAGTAGTACTCACCATTAAATGCCATTAACCACACGGACTCCTAGTTTTTCGAGCATCTCACTGTGTACCTATACAAGTCAATGGAGCACATAATGAGGTTGTGGAATAATGTGGATCTGCTGTGTCTGACAGTATTCCCATTGCCAGAGTACTTTGTTGGCTATAACATGCAGTTTTCACAGGGGTTGCATAATATATTTAATATGTACTCTTGCAGATACTCGATTGACAGGAGCAGTGATCCAGGGCGGTTCTTTTATGTCGACATTACATCAGGAGCACTGATGACTGCAAGACCTCTTGACCGGGAAGACGTTTCTTGGCACAACATCACTGTGCTGGCTGTGGAGCTGAGTAAGGAGAACGCAGACTGCACATAGATTAAAGAGATTCAATAGACAAAGCAGGCCCAGAGACCCGAATTCAGCATTTCACATGTTCCTTTGCACCGAGTGGGAAACCATATTAACTGAATTACTCTTCTGACATCGATAAGCGAATACCGCTTTTTAATTTTTTTTATGCTCCTTTTCACAGGGTGGTGGGAGGAGTAGAGGCTGGCAATTAAACAGAGTGCTGCTTTTTCAATTCATTGCTATTCCAGGGATTTATTTAAAACTGATGTGTTTTTGCAAGAACCCTATCTCTTCAGAAGGGCGGGTGCCTAAAGCAGACACTGCAAAGGCTACACAGCTGCCAGCCCTAGCTGGGAGGACTGCATGGTGCAGGGACTGGTAGGCAGCAATGATCCTACACTAATAGGTCACTAGTTGAAATCTGCTCTGGTTGAGCACCAAACAAATGTCATCATCACCTGCTTGCTGCAGAAATAATTTGGGCCAGAGTGCTTTGGGATCTTCTAGTGTTACACTGAACGTGTTATGCTTTGGGGTTTTACAGTGAGCTAAAACTCAGCTCAGGATTCATCCATGCCAGGTATTCACCAAGGCTATGAGAACAAGGAGATGCTGATCATTTCATAATATTAGTATGAAAAATTTATCTGAGTTTGAAATACTAAAAGATGTGCACTTCATAAAGGATTCTGGGATATATAAGAAAATAAAATAAAAGGTTCACCCAATCTTCACCTGAAATCTCTTTGGCCCACATAGCTTTTCCTCAGGATCTCCGTTCATCTGCTGAGGGGCAGCAACTTTTCAGAAGCTTGCTGCCAATAGCTGAGTCATTCCTCATGTCCGAGAGATCTCCCTGCACATCCAGGCTCTACCAGAGAGATGGGGCAGTTTGAGAGGAAGCAAGTTTCAAGAAGCTTGCCCAAAATGCAATCAGCCAACTTGAAATTAGCAGATTGAATATTTCATAGGAGTCAAGTTGACTCTGCCACACATTTGCAGGCTGTTCCAGCACACAGTGCCTTTCTGTCCCCTTTTCAGTAGTGAGAGGGGTCGGTGACATGGTAGGATCTCACCTCCATCTATTTTGATGAGTTTTATTTTCAGCCGCCAATGGCCACTGCAATTCCACATCAATCCACATACACAGATGTCCCTGTAGCAGCACTCGAGGGTGAGAGGAATACGAAGGCATGTCTTGCTTTGACTCATCCTCCATCAATCCTGTCAGTTTTGCTCTGTACATGTGCAGCACAATATTTTAATTTAGTGAATAGTTTAAAAAATATCATGGTTGTGCACTCCTGAATAAAGCACCTAGTTTTAAAAGTTAGAT
Source organism: Antrostomus carolinensis (assembly GCF_000700745.2). Lineage (NCBI taxonomy): Eukaryota > Metazoa > Chordata > Aves > Caprimulgiformes > Caprimulgidae > Antrostomus > Antrostomus carolinensis. The sequence goes on along the minus strand of NW_010299249.1, from coordinate 77,408 downwards.
CAATATTACTAAGAGCATAAATGTAGACATTCATCTGCCATAGTGACAGGTGTGTTAGCAAGATATGTATGGATCTGTGGGAAACTAGGATTAAATTATAAATTAGGGAGAAACAATTTAGCTTAAGAGTATTCTCTCAATGATATAATATGATGCATGTTATGGATATGGTACATTGAACTTTTAAGAAAATTCCAGAGTGTAAGAAAATTCTCTATTGTTTATTTGAACATATCACTTCTTGCTATAAAGGGAGATATGTTTGGACATAAATGCACTAAGTAGTACGACTAAAAATGATGAGAATACTAATATTCAAGAATTTTATGGATTTTTGCATCTTTTCTGACCTCTTCATAATGTTTGGGGTTTTTTTTCTGCTTAGAGTTTTATTTTATCATTAAATAAGAGGAAAAAAAAACCATGTTTGGGGACAGAAAAAAAACTAAGGAAAAAAATATTCTGTTACCACTTGGTTTGGAAACTGAAGATACGTGAAATGATGTCTGGATTTATTGGCAAAGAGAGCTAATGAACCAGTGGGACAGAAATATCACAAATGATGTCATGCAGAATGTAAAATTTTCATTGCAATTTTAAGCTCCAGTGAAAGCTTTTCTGTACAATTTAATGTGTTATTACATTTTAAACCCCCTTGTACAAAGTATCAAAGACTTGACATCATTTTTGAGTTCAAGGAACATAAATTCTGAGCAAATACATATCTGAACTGCAGAACTACCACTGTCAACAAGCTCTAAATAACAAGCCATCCTTAAAAAGAGTCCATTCCTAATTCATGCCACAAGCACTAAGGCTCAATAAAGAGTATTGCCCAGTCAAAGTGCAGTTGAAAAAAAATCTATGGGGCACTGTCTAAAACCTTTGTTATCTAAATAGTACCATTGGACTATTTAGATAGCAATAATCTAATTAGTCCAATAGACTAATAGTCCCAGGTTGAAGTCTTTCAAGGAATTTGTTTGAAAAAGATGTGATTAGGTAAAAAGCCAGGATAGACAGAGCAGCATTTGCAAGTTCAGTAAGTCACACAACCCGATATGGACCACAGTTCCCAGTGGGAAAATGTCATTTAACATGAGTCAGCAATGAAAAAGCCAGTTTACCTCTTGAGCAGAGTGAGGAGCAGCCCCTTCTCATACATTGCCTTTCTTCATGTTGTTCCTCCTCCTTCCAGACAACCCATCACAGGTGGGCAGTGTCTCCGTGACGGTGAAAGTCCTGGATGTGAACGACAACGCTCCAGAGTTTGCAAGGTTTTATGAAGCTTTTGTCTGTGAAAACGCCAAAGCGGGGCAGGTGAGAAATGTTGGTAACGTCAGGGGTTGGGGAGCAGATGCTGTCCTACATGGAGACAGCGTGCCAGAAAGGGTAAGTGTTGGAAAGAGGGCTCAGCTAACCACACGTCTCATCTGAACTCTCGTCAGCAGCTCTCTGTGCTGCTTTCCAAAGGGATTAGCATCTTCTATAGCATCTCTTTTTTTCTCCGGCAGTAGTTTTCAGTCTCACTGTGCAATACACTTCATGGCTGAAATAAAGTCTTGCCTTGGGCAGGTGCCAGCAGGAGAACACCCAGTGTGTCCTGTAGCAGCAACAAAGAGAGTAGAAGTGTTACGAGAAGTGCTGTGGAGTCAGTCCAGCCCACGTGTGACAGACAAAGCTTACTTTTAAAAGACCTTATTTATAAGACCTTATTTATAAGAGCCTTAAGCAACCCTGGAGTTACGGGAGCTGGACATAACATACTACATCAGCTTCAAAGGGGTGACAAACTGAATCTGTTCTGCCTTGAACTGGAGATGACAAAGAGTTGTAGATAACACAGGACTTCCAGCTCTGCACACCATAAAACAGCACCTCCAAGTACGCAGTGATGCCTCTTTGCTCCTCTCCCTTCCAACACCCCATCAAAGCCCTTGAACAAGGTCTGCCTGTGTCACAGATGGCCATGAGCTCTCCCTCACTGGAGCTGGTACAAGCTCTACTGCTGATCGCTTGAGGGGAGGAGATGTGGTGCTTTGCCACCCAGGGTCCATGATGGGGACTTGCATATTCTGATGCACAACTAACTAGCATAGTTTAAATACACAGATGCACCACTCATGATTTGTGAAGGAAAAATTATGCTAGCAACATCACTGGGTGTTCTCTGAAGCTTCTCCCAGCTTGCTGTGAAATAGAGTGAAACAGTTATTCACTGCTGGGACAACTGTCCTCACAGCTATCACATACAGGATAATTTCATCCCACTAATTTATGGAGGTCCTTAATAATATAGGGAATAGAAATCATTGCCTGGTCTTTTTCCTGGTTTCAAAGGGTGAGTGGCTTAAATAATAAGCTTTCTGAGAAATGCACGCTAATTTAGACTGCTTCTTTCAGTGGAGAAAGCTGAATACTGCTGCCACATTTTGAGAAGTTACAAAATCAGTTTTAAAATGTTGAATAAGACTTTATGGGCCTGTCATTTGCCTTTGAATCCAAAAATAACTTTTGAATGCAAAAACCCAGGTGAAGATTTATTCCTTGTCTAAAAAGATGTCAGAATGTTTACTCAGAGCTGTAGCTCACTGTGCTTCAAGCTGTTAAACCTACTTTACTAAGCCTCTACAGGTGAGGTGACAAATCTCTCTCTGGATTTAGCACTTAGTTGCTTTCCATGGTGTTTTTTATTGCATATGCAGAGTGTCTACATGGTTACCTTTTCTTTCTTTCTTTTCCACTGACATATTGGGAAGAGTTTAATTGATTTCAAATTTAAAGAGTGATAAAATAATCAACCTGAAGCCCTTTTCTACTTGCAAAATGAAGCTGAAAATAAGTATGGGCTTTCTTGCAAGCTCTCTAATGCACAATGCACCTTCTGAACACCCTGGGCCCTCAAAAGAAAAAAACAAAACATGCAGCAGGAGATACAGATGCATGGGAGAAAAGTGACTGTTATTTGAACCAAAATTATTATATCCTCCTTTGTTTAAAATGATATCTATGATCACAGCAAAATAAATGAAGACTGCAAGGTTTTTAGTCTCTTCTTGATTCAGCTGTTGTACCTCAGCAAGATAGTTTTATTCAAATTCTCCAGTTGCTTGTATTTATATACATAAATATATGTTATCTGTTTATTTATTTGTATTATAGTTATTTTGCTTCTCACCTGTTTCTGCTTTGTTCTTGTATTCTGTAGCTGATCCAGACAGTGAGTGCCATTGACAGGGATGACCCACAGGAGGGTCAGCACTTCTACTACAGCCTGGCTCCGGAGGCAGCCAACAACCCCAACTTTACTCTAAGGGACAATCAAGGTAATCAGAGTGGACACAGACAGTTAGCTACTCTAATTCCTAATGCCTGAGTTGGACTTGAGAGGCTGTGACTTACAGTGCGTGACAAAACTGCCATTTCAAATAATACCAAGTGACACCTGCTCCTTAAAGGCAGTGATAAAATGACATATTACTTAATACACTTGAAGGTTATATGATATTTTCTTCTCTATAAATATTCTCTAGCAATAAGCCCCTTTTTCTTCTTTGGGGAAATTTGCCAGTGTTTTGTGCAAATTCAGGTCTTGTGGTCAGGCTGCAGGCATCTCGGATTACTGGAGTGGAAATTACATTCACTCAAAAGGAGATGCTTAAAGGTAGGATAGCAACTGGAACTAGGAGACAAAATCTGAAGGGAATTACATTGCTCTTTTTTTGTAATCTTCATGTTTTCTCCCAGGCACAGAAAGGGAAGGTTCCTGTACTGTTCCAGTCTTCTCCCCCAAGCTCTTTTTTCTTCCTCTTTGCACAGCCTCATTTCCCTAGGAAAGGGAGGGAGGTAGGGAGGAGATGCAGAGCCTGAGGGGGGTAACTTGGCATACAGCTAAAAGTCTGTGTAAGATGTGCTAATTAGAAACTGAAACACCAGTGGGAAGATGCCTGGCAAAACATGCATTTTAGTATCCTAACCAGTGGAATTTGCTTCTTTTGGGGAAGCTTTGGTAGTTTTAGAGCCTGCAGAAAAGCCATGCTGTGGCAGGGCTTCACATGACTACTGCTGATGGAGGATCTCCATGGGCAGACAATGGTGCCAAGGTCAGGTCCACACCATTCTTCATTGGGAAAGACAGACAACCTTGAGTGACCTGGTGCAGAGCTTTGAGAGTTAATATGAGGGGGCTGGATTTCAGTAGGAGTTTAGAATCAGAGAATGGTTTGGGTTGGAAGGCACCTTTAAAGGCCATCTACTCCAACCCCCCTGCAGTGAGCAGGGACATCTTCAACTAGGTCAGGTTGCTCAGAGCCCCATCCAGCCTGACCCTGAACGTTTCCAGAGATGGGGCTTCTACCACCTCTCTGGGCAACCTGTGCCAGTGTTTCACCAAGAAGCTTAGTGTGTAAAGTACCACAAGGAATTTCAGAATAAATGGGGAGAAAGGTACCTGCAGCATCTGTGGCCAGTCTCCAAGCAGAGTGCCTACCTCTGCTCCCACACATGCCACGTTACGCTTATTTCCATAAACCCTGATCTGCGCCTCTGCAGGCATCTGAAAGAGCAACATATAGGCTAATAAAGAAGCCCCTGACTTCACTAACCAAACATCTTTAAAAATGCTACTTGCAGAGTCTGCAGCCCTCCTCCACAGCGTGCTATTGCTTTTTTATCCCAAAAGCAATTTTTTCTATAGTGTCCCTGAAGCTTCCACACACAATTTCTTACATTTTTATCCCTCTGCCTCTCTCATTTTCTCCCCCTTTTTTTATTTTTTAATATATATTGCCAAAATAAGTGAACAAATAAAACACAACTATTGCTAAAACATTTGGCAAACTAGGCTCATTTCATCCCCACGGCATTGTTCTAAAAAAAGAAACTCACAAAATTCCCAGCATCAGATGCACTTTTCTGTCTAAGGCATACTTGCAATAATTTATAGTGACAGCAGTGACTGAATGTCTGTGCCTCCCGCTCTCTGTCAAATACCAGGTTTTGAGATAGAGATAGATATAGATATATAAAATAAGAAGCTTAGGGTATTGTTGGTTACAAATTTGAAATAAAAATGTTGAGTATCAAACTACTGATTATTTGAAATATACACATTAAGGATTAATTTACTGCCTCAGCATTTTGGAGTGCGGTGGTCATTTCAGTAACAATAATTTATATTTATATTTTCATCTAGGGACCACAAAGGACTATATAAATTATATGACTTAGTGACAGAGGGGGTAGATATACTGTATGTCACAAGACAAGAAACAGAACTCACCTTGCTAGGTACAGCCTGTGCACGTAAGCACGAGACAGCAACACTTCCCAGGCTGTGGAAAGGCACTATTAAGATCAGCAGTTGTGCTGATTACTTGGTTGTCCAATAAAAGACAACTGTGTAAGAGAAACTGCAAGACACACAGCCTTCCTGGCAACAATTAAAACTTTGATTTATACTGAGAAACAGATCACAGTTTGCATTCTGATAAGCTGTTTTACATATTTATTTGGCCCTTGTCATTTTACTCTCCGAGAACTTCTTCAGCCTATTCATTCTCCACATATCTCTGTCAGACAGAGAAATCCTATTGTTCTTCACTTTGTAGACAGGGATCCAGGGCAAGGAGAAATTAAGCTACTTACATTCCCAGTTCCTATTGAGTTCAGTAAAATCAGTGGGAGATAGACATGTAAGTGTCTGCAAAGATCTAGGCCTAAATGAGTTCCCAAGGCCATATATGTGATAAAGCAGGGAATTCAGGTAGGGTCTCCCATCTCTTTGGTTACTGATGTATGGCAATGGCAAGGCACCTTCTCCTGCTTTAAAATCCAGGTGAGATTATGCTGGGAAAAAGTTGGCAAAAGAGGCTTGCTGTAAGAATGGGATGAACAACAAAATAAGCGTACTGAATTTCCAGATTAAACTCTGAGCTGATCTTCTGTTGGCCCTTAACTGCAGCCCTCCATCTTTGGGTACCAGGAACTGATGAAGGCAGTAGCTATTTGTGATAGTTTCACTGGGGTAGCCCTTGGCTAGCAGCCAACACAGCTGTTCATCCGTTTTCCCCCCCATCCCCAGGGGACAGGGGAGAGGATTGGGGGCAAGGGTAAGGAGACTCATAGGTTGAGATAAGAACAATTTAATAATTTAAATAATAGAAAACTTAAAATAATACTGATATTAAAACAGTAGTGGCAATGATAACAGTAACAGAATATGCAAATGAGTGATACCCAGTGCAATCACTCACCACCTGCTGACCAAGCCCAGCCTGTTCCCACATAACGATCCCGGAGGAGCGACAATCCCGAACTGAAACCACAATCCTGGAAAAGTGAGAGCCCGAGCGAAAGCCAGGGAGAGCAAAAGAGGGAGAGACCCTCATTAATATACTGACCATGATGTGATATGATATGGAATACCCTATTGGCATATCCAAATGCCAATTTAGCTTATTAACTTAAATCAACCCCTTAGATCTTGCACTTGTAGAAGTGGAAGATCACGAAGTCCTTCACTTCCAGTGACAAAAATGCCAACACTGGGATGTTATCAGTGTCCCTCTCATAACAAGTCCCAGGCTGAAAAGCAAAACACAGCGCTGTTCTAGCTACTAAAAAGAATGCCGGCTCTGTCCCAGCTAAAAACCAGGACACCATTTAAATGGCTGCAGGCATCAGTGTCATACTGCTACCAGGCCTGTCACTGGAAGCCTCTAGCAGCCCTCCATATCGCATTTAAATTTGTCCTAGGAAAATTTTTAGCTATTTCTTCCTTCACCAAAAATGTGGTCTACTTCACACTTTGGTAGAGTGCAAAAGCAGTGAACTGAAAACCCCCAAGAAAAAAATTGTCCCCTTCCTCAAGCCAGTGGTGTCTGTAATGCCTGCTTCCTTGTGCTCTTTCTCCCACCCCTGGTAAAATATTCCTTTATATTATTGCTAACTATTCATAATTATTACAATTAGGTTTTAAAAGCTAAAAAGTTCTGGGCTAACCATCCCCAGTTCTTGTACAGATGCATAGAGAAAGAAACCAAGACTCTCTTGTGAGAAGAGCAGTGGTTAGCTCTGATCTAAAAGTTTGGACCTACACAGAGGTTAATTCCACTGACCTCTCCAGGGAGGTATCTCGCTTCCAGTGGCACATAAAACTGCAGGAAGGAGATGCTCCATGGCTTGCTCTCACATCCACATGAAGCCACCAGCCTGCATGCTCACAGGAAGTACAGCTCTAACCTCCTGCTGACCACACAGGCACAGGACCCACCATGCTGCAGTCTTCAGCATCTCAGCTTAGCGCTGTAGCTAAGTGCTACCACCCAGCCCCCTGCAAGCCAATGACACTGTGTTGGAAGCTGTGATGCAAAAATATTATTCATTCTTACCGTGCTCGCCTTTTTTTTTATTATTATTTTTTTAAATATAACGGGGCTTTCATATCCTCACAAGCCCTCTTCTCTTGATGGCTGGGGCTTAACAGATATCAAATCTGGAAGAAAATTGTGTATTCCAGTTTCTGCCATGCTGCATCACATTCCAGCATGTCCTTCACACTGCCGTAGCACATCCAATCACGTCGGTTTTTAAGGAGTCATACAACAAGCTTTGGCACCAACATATTGCAGTTGCAGAGTAACAGGTAGAGTGATTCCTTAGGGATTATTTGGATGCCTGCCTCATACAAAGGAAAACAAAACAAAAGGGCCAAAATGTAATGCCAAGAGTCACCAAGAGAATTTTATCACCAAGAACTTTTAAGACCTGGGTGATATGGTCAGAACATCACAGCAAAATACACAAATAAATAAAAAAATAAATCTCAAATCTATTTGATTATAGAAACTTGGTTTTGGCCTGAAAAGAGAATAATGGTTAAAAACACCTGAGCTCTCTCACTAGCTGATTTTCTCACAGGTTCACTGCCTGTAACTTATTTTACAGGCAAAGTAACCAGCTCAGAATAATAAAGTCTTTTTCCCTCACAAAGAGCAATTTTACATAAAATGAAGGTTTGCTGTCACCCGAATAGAATTTGTGACGTCTATTGTCAGTCAGTGCATCTTTCAACCAGGAAAGAGAAATGCAACCAAATTACTACACTGTAAGGATGACTCAGACACTTCTATTGACACATCATAAATGCAGACACTTTCCCATTTGCTGCCCTTTGGGCTGCTTTTTCTCATGCTAAAACAGGCCCAGTGATGAAAACGTGTGGTATTAATATCTGAGTAGCACATACTAGAGGGCACATAAACAGCCTGAGGGAGAGAAAGCACTTGCCTGTGTCCCAGGAGAGAGGAGGAAGAGGTTTGCAGGAGGTGAGGGCTCCTGCCCTCAGCATACCATTCGCCCAGGAGCCAAGGGAGCTGCAGAGTGCTGCTCTCTGGTGGGTTTTGAGATATATTCCTGAAAATTATCTGTGTCTGTCCACACTGACTGCACACACTTGGAGCTGAGTGGCATATCAAAAGGTGGTAAAATCAGTAAATACTGACACATAATCAGTTTAAACCAACTTTGGGGATTTCATCTTGCACCTGGTGGTTTTTCCTCAAAGCTCCAGCTCTTGGGATCACATGATTTCACAAGACACTACAATTTCACTATATATGCACACACAGACATGCACATACACTTCAGAATTTTATGCTTTCAAAGTAAAAGCTTGAGATGTCATTGACATGCAAGAAATAAAAGATCCTGAGATTCCTTTTAAAAACACATCACAAATTCAAACTAATCTCATGAACTGTGGAGCCTGACATCTCAACATTTATAGTGACAGTACTGTCTGATGCCGTAAGATTTACAGCACAAAGTATGGAACTTGGAGCATAATTTAAGTCTAGCCGGCAAGTCTAGAGAGTCTAGCTTGAGTTTGCATATATTCCATACCTGGTTGTATAAAGCACTCTTGATTTCACTCCTAAAAGCCATCAAATAATTTCTGATGTTCAGACTACAGCAGATTTACCTGTATGCAGCCTAAGTCTCTGCACTGAAGAAAATCACCCTAGATTTCAATTTTAGCAATGAATTGACAAGGAAATAATAAAGAAATGGAACAATCCTTTGTTGATATTTTGGGGTTTTTCACAGTCTACTTATGATCAGAAGGTTTCTTGCCATTTCCAGGCAGCAGCTCCATTGTGCCAGTCCACCTGGGAACAGCTGATTGGCATCCTGCACTTCCAAGCATAGCAAATGTACATTGGTAACAACCTGGAGATGCAGATGGCCACACTGTGACCTCTTTTGAACCAAGGGAATGCGAGGGGGGGGGGGTGTGAAGAGTAATAAAAGAAACTGCATGAAGCTAAGCTCCCCAAAATCCCACAGCGTCACTCCACAGGGTCAGAGTTTGTAGGTCTGACAAATAGAACAAGTTCCTGTGTTCCCCATTTATCTCACCTGGCCCAAGATTTGCAGACATGTTTGTAAGAAGGGACAATTTTCCTGCAGGTTCCTTTAGACTACCTGTGGCCTAGATTGCATTGGAGACATTCAGCCTTGCACTTTCCAAAAGTCTCTGAGGTCAAAAAGCTTGAAAGTCAGCACTGGCAAAATCATCACTGATCTCTAAAAATTTTGCCTTGGCATTTCTGAGATGAGAATTTAGAAGAACTAATTCCTTAATCCAGTTTCTTTCTGATTTGGAAATTTGGTGCACAGTCTGAGGAATCTGAGGGAGTAAGGAGACAGGAATCCAAATGCCACTGGGAAATTCTGACATTTTAAAAAACAAGCTGAATATGGAGGAAAAAGCCCCAAAGGCAGGAATTTCTCCTGAAATGACCAGCAACATCTGGCTGTTAGGTCACTGTCTTACTATTTTGTTTCAACAGCATCATTTTGATTCATTTTGATACAAGTTCCAATAAAAAACAAGCGGTCACACTAAATGAAGCAGAAAGGTGACATCAAAGCAGAGTAATTCTGACAATGATGACATGAAGCACTCCGACTTTTTTCGATGGTAAAAGTGCCAGTGGAATTGCACGTATTTCACTGAAAAATGTTTAGTTGCAAACTTTCAACTCGCTGCTGCTTTAGGATAGCAAGCCAGTTTTTTCCTTTGTCTTCTTGTTGCCTCAAGCAGATGGCCATGCCATGTATCAAAAAACATAAAGAGAACCTTAACTTGTCCACAAGGCTTAGGCACTCGTGTCTCCAAAATGATGGCAGCTCTTAAGAGTGAGGTCTAGAAAAGCTGCTGAGCATCAACAAACAGGGACAACAAGCTGCCTTCAACTGTTCATTTCTGTCTTGCCTTCTTAAAGCTCTTTTAGCTAAACCTGAAGGCTGTGAGTTTGCTCTGGGCGCTTTGTGTCAGAAGGGGTAAAGGCAACTCATAAGGTATGTATGCCTTGAGGGTTTGGAGCTATGGCTTGAGAAGATACTGGAATAGGGGAGGCAGAGGCAAATGCTGATTAGTGACAAACTGATAAAAAAACAAAGAAATAAAGAGAGAAGATAAATGGATGTGGGTCTAGGGCTGATTTTTTAAACCTTGCTTCTCTGCTGAATATATTTGCTCTGCAAATTATCTCTCATCTCCATTTATTTTCTACCCCTAGACAATACAGCGTGGATTTTGACAAGGCGCTCTGGCTTCAGACAACATGAGCAGAACACCTTTTACCTTCCCATCCTGATCAGCGACAACGGCCGTCCCGTGCTGAGCAGCACAGGCACGCTGACCGTGCACGTGTGCAGCTGCGATGATGACGGCATGGTGATGTCCTGCAATGCAGAGGCCTACGTCCTCCCAGTCAGCCTAAGCAGAGGGGCTCTCATTGCAATCCTTGCCTGCATCTTTGTCCTGCTAGGTAAAGCCTTGGCTTCTTCTTGGGAGAGGAGGACAAACTTTTTGGTTCTGCTATAAAGGGGCTGAGCATCTTGCATGTGTTCTGTTTCCTTGCCTGCCCGGGCCTTCTATGTCCCCTGTTAGCTGTTGGTATCCAAAGAATTTCAGTTCCCTCATTCAGTGTCTTGAGTCATGAGATACTAGTTCAAAACACACATTCCCTGAAATTTCAGAGGATCCAGTTGGAGAAGCAGTGGAGTAGGATACATGAAAAATTCTTTAAAAATGCCTCAGTTCTGGCTCTGCAAAGGACCCTAGATACTTCAGTCTAAAATTCCAGCCCTGGAAATACAGTTATCAGGTGACAGCCTATTTTCAGTTGTATAGTAAAGACCTCTTGTGCTTGTATGACCACTTCTCCCCATGCTAAGAAGCATCTGCATCTCATTAGCACCAAGCAACTGACAGTAGGTCTACCCAGCCCAGGGCAGTGCCTTACAGATAAACAAAAAAGTGCTTTGGAGCAGGCTGAGGAGCTAGCTCTGCATTTTGCCATGTAGGCAGACATAAAACCATGGTGCCTCAGCACCATCCATCTATGTGACATGCAGCATCCAGCCCAAGGGGTGTCCCCAAAGCAGGCTGCAAAACCCAGCTGCACAGCAGGAGAAAACTATCTCTATGGAGCTGCGTGTCCCTGCAGAGAAACCACTGCCAATACCTGATCAGGCTAGATTAAAAGTAGCTCAAGTATCGCTACAGAGCATTGTCAGGCACCGCTGGATAGACATGTCTTAAGCGTCACCAAGAGTTAAGAATTAAGGTGAGAAAAGGAACAGATTAGTAGGACCTCAAGCTACTAATTTTGACAGGGTGGGGTGGGGGGACGGGACAGGATACGACACGGTATTTCTGCACCCCTCCACCCGCAAACATGACAGCTCTTTAAATCCAAGGGGCTAGCTGGGCTCATTGAGGGAAACACAGGGCAGTAGAGAGTTTAAAGCCTTTTCAAGATCTGTCCCCTCACTGACAGCCCCATGTCTTGGTTGCCTCCCACAGTGCTGGTGCTCCTTATCCTCTCCATGCGGCGCCAGCGGAAGCAGCCGTACATCATCGACGAGGAGGAGAACATACACGAGAACATTGTCAGGTACGACGATGAGGGCGGCGGGGAGGAGGACACGGAGGCCTTCGATATCGCCGCCATGTGGAACCCACGGGAGGCCCAGCTGGTGGTGAAAAACCGTCAGGACATGCTCCCTGAAATAGAGAGCCTCTCCCGATACGTGCCTCAGGCATGCGTCATGGACAACAACGTCCACAACTACGTGCTTGCCAAGCTGTACGAGGCTGACATGGACCTGTGGGCACCTCCCTTTGACTCCCTCCAGACGTACATGTTTGAAGGGAACGGCTCGGTGGCAGAGTCACTCAGCTCCCTACAGTCGGTGACGACAGACTCAGACCAGAGCTACGACTACCTGACAGACTGGGGGCCGCGCTTCAAAAAGCTGGCCGAGATGTACGGTGCCACGGACAGCAGCGGGGCTCTGTGGTAACGGTCCAGGAATGGCAGAGGGGTTTCCATGCAAAACAGTGTCCTGTTACGTCTGTACTCATCAGATGCTTCCATGGACATGGGTGAGGCCTCCTAAAAAATAGCAATACGGTGCTTGGATGAGAATGGCAAGGGTACGAATTAAGGTCTCTCTGGATCAGCTTTACTCAGTTAAATTCAGTCACATTTTTGAAACAGTGAGAAGCAGAAGGAAGAAAGTTTTTTCCTGGTTTTTACAGCAAAATTGGAAAGCTCCACAACTGGAATATAATGACATTACTCTCTTTATCTCTTCCTCCCTCTTTCTCTCTCTTACTTGTACATGGCAGCTTACTGAGCTCTATAGGTCTGGGTTCAAAAATCTGTAAACTGCAACTGTAATCTCTGACTTGCTGAGAAATTACCAGCACAGAAAAGTGGTTCCCCACCGGTTATTTTTCCCCCCATTAAAAAGGAAAAAAAAATTGCTCGCTAACAAGAGGAAAAAAAAAAAAATACCACAAAGCAGAAAATTGAAACTGGAATCTTAGAGGGCTCTTTGTAAACTAAACCTCCTCTCTCTGTTGCTAACAGAGTCCTTTTTTAATCCTTTAGAAACAAGACTGAGGGTTTTTTTCCACCTGGCCGAGCAGGCTGGGAAAGAGGCTTTGAATCTGCTCTAGTTTAATGGCTGATCTATGAGCGTTAACACTAATCCATCTCCTATCAAGTTTGTGTAAATTTATTCTCAGCTCTTTAAAACCACGACTCCCCTAAACTGCTCAGAACAAAACCAGAAAATCTGCCTCTTTTGCACTGTAGATGTCTCTTCCATGTGCCAAATGTGAAGATTAGATTCTACCAATGAAAGCCAAATAAATTTAAATAAAAAGAAAATGCTATATTTGGTAACTACATGGGTTAGATGGGCTTTCCTAATCTGTGTGAGGTCAATCCAAGGGATGTTTACATACTGTAGATAACCTACTTGAACAAATGCAGTATTATAGACCAATAAATGGATGTAAGAAAATTACATGTATAAGTTTTGTATATTTGTTAATTTTGGTAATAAATATGATGTACTGCATACAGTACAGTACCTTAGCACCTCTTTTAATAAAACTTAAACAGAAGGGAAAGTCTGATGGGAATTTATTGACTACTTTGCAAACAGCAGTTAGTGTTTATCTGTGGCTTTACATGCCTTGAGCATCAAGAAAAAACTGTTCATCAGCATCATGTCAAGGAGACAAGCCTTCAGTTTGCAGGTTCGAGCAGATTGTCTGCTTCTTTTATCTTTTATTATGTTCACTTGGACAGTGTCCTTAGCAGTGAATCGGCCCAAGTGCAGCCCACCAGACTGATTACTTTTATATTCCAACCATGCTGAAGTCAAAAGAAAGTCTTGGCTGATTTTTTTGAAATGTTATGGCTGGGGCACTGAGAAACCAGTTACACAGCCCTGATGGATTCTCATGCTTTCAGAGACATGACAGACTGTAACATGACATCTCCATTTATGGTCATTCTTACCCTGCAATCAAAGTTTTAAGCCTCGATCTTATCTTGTTTACATGTGTAAATAGGAAGTGCCAGAGAAATTACCCTAACACAAGTTTCATGGAACGTGGTGAAGGGCTTCTGAAAGCAAAACAGTCTGCAATGACATTTGCAGGTTTCTTTCTAGCTAAGGACTCTCTCCATCTCAAATTGCCCAGAAAACAGACGTGCAGAGATAACCACCCACTTACCCTACCTTTACCATGTGCGTACTGTGCTCAGTTTCTGTTGCAGAGGTACACAAAACACTGCTGCCTCTACTTTGCCTAATCTTAGCCTGTACCAATTTAAGTCAGGAGTCTTGTTTCCACAGACCCGTACAAAGTCGTGCAGCCCTAGAGAGCCAGGCAGCCAGTAAGGAAAAAAGGTTTAGTGACTTCTCAAACGTTTGCTCAACTGACACAATGAAAATCTGTGCCTTCACAAACATAATAAGCCATGGGTTCTGCTTATCACCTGAACCAGCATATATCATTGCAGAAAGAGCACTGAAAATTATGTGATAATAATTCTTCTACCCATCCTGTAGCACTTGCCCTCACGTTTCATATTGATTTTACAACACTAGACAAAGAACTGCAAACACCACGATCAAGGAAGTGGTGTACAGCACAAAAACTGGTGTTGAGACTTGTAAGAGCTTCCTCACTTCCTGACACAACATAGAGAGGACACCTATTCCACCACTTCCCTGTCTGAATTAATCATCAGTTTTATATATTTTAAGCAGATACCTGTTTATTCTTAAAACTCCCAACTGTTAAGACTCTGTAACCTTTCTAGGTAACCTCCACTGCATCAACACATTCAGTTCTGAAAGTCTTCCCTGGGAAGTACAAAGCAAGTATCCTTTGCTGCCCCACAAGCCTGCAACGCACATAGATGACGTTGTCTCTTTGTAGAGCTCCAGTTCAGTATTTTCACACCATTACTGTCTCTCTTTTTAGTCACAGTTTACACTAACAAAAAGTTCTCCATATCCCGATACCACCACAAAGGTTTACTTCTCCCATTATAGGCAGGGGGTGAGGAAGGAGTGTAGAAATGCAGTCCAGCATCATATTGCCTTCAACTCGAAGATACCTGCTGCATTTTCTGAGGGTTTCCCCAGGACAAGCTGCTCCAAGGTCTGGTTTCACTCCACAGAAGCCCCCAGCAGTGGCCTCTGCAAGACAGGCTATGGAGCAGCTGAGCCCACCTTCTGAGGTTGTGTATCACCCGGTGGGGAAGGACCAACAGCACCCGTGTTAGGTGTGTGCACTCACACCCCAGGGGTGCCTGCAGGGAGAGCGGGCTCTGAACCCACCACCCTAAGCTGCATGTCACCGGTTAGTCTATCTGATTATCCTCAGACTTGCCTCAGCTTGTGAGCCCAGTCAGCAGTTGGACAGCTTGATGCTGTGACACTTACCAGCTGGTGTTTAGTAGGCACTTGACAGCCTGGCTTTTTTTTTTTTTCCCATTTGATGGAACAGGTGACAGTGTTTTTGCAGTCTGTGAAAGCTCTATGCAAACAACCAACACTTGTATCTATCACCCTCCCACAAGCAAAACTGAAGAACACTCTGTTTCTACTGATAAAAAGGATCAGTTTATGGACACATCAGGACACAGTAGGTCTGGCCCAAAGTAGAAGAGGGGAGAAGACTCTAAGCCCAAGGGAAATGTATGGTGCCACAAGCTGGCAGTCAAACAAACATGCTGATCATGCAGGTCCTCAGTCTCCTGCCCTGGGGCTCCTCAAGGCCAGGCCTTCCAGAGTGCATGAACATTTGCAGCACTACACAAAATCTGCTAGTGGTTTACAGTCTGGGACTTCAGCCTGCCATGGTGGAGAGGCTGGGCTTCACCACACCAGCAGACACCTCCAAGTGACAGCCCCAGCCCTGCGTGGGACCCAGACTCTACGCCCTGCCCTGGTGGAAGGGCAGACAAGTCAGAGGGCCAGGACAAGATCCCACATCACATGCCCTCACCAGTATCCCCAGTCCCCCTGTGCTCCAAGGCTAGTTTGAGTGCATAGAGCTTTTATTGCTATTTATTTAATTCGGTTTCTCCGATGACTTTTTTTTTTTCCCACAGCTACCAGTTCTCAGGAAAAAAAAAGACTTACATTGCAGAAACAATCCCCTGACCTCAGCTGTGGCTGAAAATAAATGGTTCAGAGGGAAAAACAACAGAGGGTGTAAGTCATTTTACTAATTCTAACCACTTAAAAATTGAGCATATGGCCTAAGCAACCCATCTAAACTCTCTCTCTAACTAACAGGCTAGACAAAGAGTGATTCACTCCCTCTGTCTTGGCCATCTGTATGATGCTATGGCCCTCTGGAGGTGCTTCTCTCTCAGTTAATGTCCCAGCCTCTGGGGGTTCATCCATGAGGTTCAGAGTCTGGCCCTAGGCGTGACATTCTCAAGCCCTCTGCTCTACATTTGGTTTTATGAGTGACCATGGGCAAACACTACAGTCTCTGAAGTTTTCCTTTTCCCTTCCTACCACCCATCTCTGTCTTGTCTAGGTAGATTGCATGACCTGCCATCTCTTACGCTGCTTTGGTTGTCACATCTAGGCTCTGAGTACCAGTTCTCTTTAAGCTGTCTGTCAAGAGCAAAGATCTCTTCAGAGCAAAATGCAGAACTCACAAATGCATAAAAAGAGTTAACATCATTCTTTCTGGCATAAATTTTCTTGCAACGCTGCATTTCATTTGCTCCTGCATTGCCCATTTATCCAGCTTTATTAGGTCCCTCTTTTGTCATTTCTTCTCCAGCTTTCATTGCTCTTAATCATTTTATGCCACCATCACATTTGCTGCCTATCATCCCCTTTCAGACCATTCATTAAAACTAATAGTGACATAGACCCTTGGGGCACCCAAAAGTTATATTTTGGTCACCTTGAAATATAATTTACCAGCCTATGCCAGGGTTTTGCTTGGTGCAACTGTCATATAGCACAAACTAGAACTTGTTTCATTGCCTGCTGCCTGACCAGAGCTCCCAGGAACCATCAAACCAGAGGGACAGATGGGTCCCAGTGGTCTGCTCTGCACATGCACCACATCTTACCTGTCCTGGTCACCAGTAAGAGAAACGAAGCACATAAAAGATGCACAAATGATGCCTGACAGACTCAAAAAACTTTCTGACCTGGGCAAATTCAAAGTTGAGTAGATTCAGTTGCTTTTGCCTTTGTGCCACCAGGGTCTTATTACTAAGGCGCTGTCAGATGTGATCACTTTGGTTTATGCTAGCTTAGCTACCAGTTAGACCAAACCCAGGAGGGGCTGCTCCTCCCCAGGAGAGAAGGTGAGTTCAATAACAAGTGAGTACAGCACGTGAGGAAATCCATACTGTTGCAAGCTAAATATATTGCTGCTCTCTCTTCTCCTGCATGTTAGGATGTGAGGCAGCCCTTTGCATCCTGCTCAAGAAATAGCCCTTAACTTAATCTCTTCACATGCAGCTGGTGTAAACAGGGAGGGGGTCTGTCCAAGACATCCTCATTTGTGCCTGCTGAGATCTGCAGCACTCAGAAGAGGAGGAGCTGCCTTTCACTCAGGGCAATGCACATGCCATCAGAGTTCTCCAAGATAGCCACTGCTACAAAACAGCTCTATCACCTAAGGGATTTGTTTTCATGCAGAGGTCAGTGATTTGCCTCTCATCTGGACTGTAATGCAGTAATGATCTGTATCAGTGCATCCTCTTTAAACAGCCAGAGGTAAATTAACAGGGACAGCAGTGAACTTGGGGTGGAGTCAGAGCTATGATCCAAGGAAAGTGATGGGGAGTCTCACTGCCAAATCAAAGCTTTAGGGACAAATTTTCAGTTTTGCTTTCCTATATCAACCTTTTAAAGATCCTGCCCCCACAGACATGCAAGATATTTTACTGTTGGCCTCAGAGGTGGCAAACCAGGCCATCTGCATCACTGGCTCTGGGGAGAAGCAGCAGTGCAGTGCTGACTCTGTATTTCCCAAGAGATATTAGAGTAATGTGGAGGAGGTGGAAGAGAGTCACTTTACAACTACTTTAAAAAATCATGTGATTTTATTACAAGCTGATGTAGAAGACGGTACACTCTCTGAATATCATTTTCAGACCTCATTAGTTCTTAAGTCCACTATTATGGAATGGGCCTCTTGGGGAATATGAATTTTCAAGCTAGCATTGTAATATCTATAAGGCCAGTCCCATGATGACTGATCCTATAATTTTTTCTCAAAGGTGCATGAGGTACGACATTAAATACTAGAGGCAGAAGCCAGACCTTCATCCTGCCAAACCTGGGTAAGTCAGAGTACAATGTAATCCTCCTCAGCATTAAAGTACCATGATAGTGTAGAATAGGAGATTTGCCTTTTCCACCAAGTTTAGAAAAATAAAAATCTGAAAAATGTCATTTGGATGCTGTTTGGAGCATGCAGAGAACCTGGAGAAGTGTGCAGTGCTGTGTTCCTCCCAGCACAGCTTAATGCTCTCACACACACTGACACCAGTCCTTCAGCACAAGGGCCACCCCTCCCAAGAAAAGGACAAAGGAAAGGAAAGAGGAATCTGCTTGAAACTAGTAGTAAAGATAGCCCCTGGCAAAGGAACCTGTCCTCTCTTTTGCTCCCACTCTCCTTGCTGCCACTTTTTATGGGTGCAGCAAAACCTTCCTGCACCTCTTGTTCCCCCTTTACAATGGGAAAAGGAGTCACTGTCATGATCACTGCAGAGCATCAGAGCCACTGCTCATCCCCAGTGGACCTCTAAGTGCCCCAGATTATCTTAACCTGGTCCTCATTCAAATTAGTTATGAGGGAGAAATCAGGGAACACAAGAATCCCCTTTTTCTTCAAGTGTGAAGGTATTTGCCCCTGGGTAGCCCAGGATGTAGTTCAGAACAGGCGAATTTTTACAGCCTCATAACATTCGTGTTCCCTACCAGTGATACAACATGTATCACCATGAACTTACAGGAAAAGTGTTTCTGAGCTCAGAGGAGAAAAGCTGCTCTTCTCCCAAGCAGTAGCACTAACACAGAATGAGTTGTTTGGGCTTATTTGTTTTTCTTTTTGCGTGGATTCTTTTTCAAGCAAAGGGAGACAACCTGCCCAGCATGGCCACTTCTTTCTAAAGGACCTCAACCAACTATTCTGTAAGGTCCTATGTATCATGGATGGGAAAGGTAGAAAAAAAAGAGAGGTATCAAGCAATCAAGTGACTTTTTAATGGCAACAGAAACAGCCATTAACAGAGCCCCAGCCTGCACATGACCTCTTCTAACCTTAGGGCATCCTTTCGGTTTAGAAAACCCTCATTGACTTTCAGGTTGGAGTCAGGTTCTCAAAAAGAAAACTAACAAGTTGAGGTACATACCTTCAGTAGCCTCAATCTTGTGCCTACTGTCCACAGTGTTACATTTAAGATATTCACTAGAAGTAAAGAAAAACATCTATATTCTGCCTTTATGTTCTTGTCCTGAGATTGTAAAGTATTTGCAAACTTCAGTTAAGTGGGGGCCTCATGTCTGGTACAGAATAGTCATGGGGTTTGTTATAAACTAATAAATGGAAGCACAGAGAAGTTTAAAAAATTACAAAGATTTCAGAGGAAATGATTGTAGAAATGATAACCTGTCCCAACTGTCTGTTGATCTAAGCAGATCTCCTCTTATGAGTTTGTAAATTATGCCTATGGCATAGGTGGCAGGTGGGCAATGGAGTTCAGGTGCAGAGTTATTTTTTACTGATAATATGAATATGTCTATGGGTTAAATGAGCAATATAGTCCCACAACAGAAAATAATCTCTGCTACTAATCCAAGGAAACTTCATTTAATGATTCCTGTGTATTTGAAACTCTCAACTACTATTCAGCCAGCTGTCCAACTACTAAAGAAATCAAAAGTCATTGTTGCATTTACAACTAAAAACAGATGAGTAAGATTAAAATGTGTGAAATATGTTATTAAATCTTACAATCCAGAGCTAATTGTAAAGTGTTTTCCTAAACTGTTAGAGCAGTGAACAACCACAACATAAATTATGTGTAATTTTGATAAATGAGAGATGATACTCGCATTTTAGAAACATCACTCACAGTGAGAGCTCCAAACTGACTGATTTATAAGATACTGAGTCTCCTTCTTCTTGCCTGAAAAATTTCAGCCATGTCAAGGATCTGCTTGATAAATGAACAGCGCATTCAAAGATTCTGTAAACTGTTGGCTTTGCTTAGAAAAAGACCAGATAAACCAAGCGTTTTCTGTCAGCATTTTCCGATGAGGTCTACGCACAGTGCCTTGCCAGCCCTGATTTCATTTGCAGGTTGGTGCAAGAGAAACTAATGTCAGTAAGGAAAATGGCTCCATCCCACAGATAGAGTTAGACTGTATAAACCAGTGCAGCAGCCACCCCAATAATGCATCCAGTGAAGGAGAAAGGAAGGCTAGAAACCTTCCCCAATCATCCCAGTATCATATTTTTATATCTGGGCTCACAGAAAGCAAGGCATCTCCCACCAACACTTTGGTGAACAGCCGTAACTCTGTATAAACTAGATTTTGCCAAATTTGCTTTCCCAGCTCGTCCCTAACAAGCAACACCATGGCACTACAAGGCTTGGGGTCTGGTTTTGACTCTGATGTTGGTGCTGCAGGTGAGTATGATAAATTTTCAAGGTCTCTGTGCTGTGGCTTTCCACCCAGCATACCACATGAATAACCATCTTTGCTACCCACTCTAAAGTAGCATAACAATGTGAAGAGTTTTAATATTTATTTAAGCAGACTGCTAAGCGTTTTAGGGCCCCAGGCACATGCTAGATAGGATATAAAGCTGCACATTTCTTTTCAAAAAGCACATACTCTTCTAGCTCTGGGAAATGAGGAAAATAAGGATGACTCACAAGTAGCAGATGTTGGTAGCATCTCTTAACGCACTACTGGAAGGCACGCAGAGATTGTAGTGATGCAGGCTCTCTTAAAGTCTATTCCACCTGGAATATACTTGAGCTAAATGCTGTAGCAAGCCATATCCTAATCCATTCCCTTTGTCTCACTTTATCAGCTGTGGTCACAATATTTTTCTTCTTTGTCAGACCTTCTCTCCAAAAACATCAAAGCACACAGCAAATATGAATTACTGAAGCAGCACAGCATCCTTGATGTGTATGGTGACTGTTATCAGTAGCCCTTGCAGAGTATTACATGTTAATACTATTGCTAAAGAAAATCAGCCAAGTGCCTTGGTGCAGCCCAGCAGGATTTGAGACCAATAATACAGCAGATCCCATTTTTCCAGAAAAAAATGTAGAACAGATCTAAAAATTAAATGACTAAGCTCTTTCTGTAGACAATAGAGACAGAGGCGGATTTCCCAGTAAGAAAACCATATTACCTTAGACACCCTTCTCAGGAGTGGAAGAGTTGGCCCCTGGAAGAGTGTTTCTCTCTCCCCAGGCCATTGACTGCTGGCCTCATGGGAGGTGTCCACATGGGATAGAGGTGCCCAGGGCACTGCTGAGGACATCCTGACTTCTGATGCACATCTCCAATAGTGTTGAAAAGGGGTTTCACTGAGATATTAGTGCAAGAGACACTAGTGAAGAGTAAAATCTCAGAGGAACCCAAATTGCTGGGTTGGGTCCCTGCAGTGCTGCATATGGTGCTTCACAAGGGTGTACAGCCCATAAAGGTGAGAACTGCCACTGCCAGTGGACATACCTGCTGTCAGCACTGATTACCACCACCTCTGCTGCTCAAACTGACACATGGCAAAAACAAGTTGGCCAACCTCTATTTTAAATAAAATACCTTTGTACTGCAGACAAGATACAAGAACATGGCACTGGTTTTGTACATAGTTGTGGTAAAGCCTTTCTTTTGACCTGTAGCAAGTCATTTATTCTGTTAGTATCAGATTCCTTTCGACAAAACAGAGATAATGGTCTCCTCCACCTTAGCTACGCTGCCTGTAAGGCCAGGGGAGCATCTCTCATTTTGTGTGTGGATAATGGCTACTGCAACGTATCAGAATTATAGCAAGAAAAATGACGTTATTTAGCTACTTTTGCTGTAGCATCCTCCCTGCCAGCTTCTGCCTGCAACTCATTGTCCTGTCTCTGCAAGTAAACACTTGATAGCATCTAAAAGC
This sequence comes from Antrostomus carolinensis, assembly GCF_000700745.2. Taxonomy (NCBI): domain Eukaryota; kingdom Metazoa; phylum Chordata; class Aves; order Caprimulgiformes; family Caprimulgidae; genus Antrostomus; species Antrostomus carolinensis. The sequence continues at coordinate 55,345 of NW_010299249.1, read as the reverse complement.
AAAACACAGCTGTAGTAAAATATCCGTTCAGCTTGCAGCCATTAAACAAACAGAATGCCAGCTCTTTTCTTTTGTTTAAAATATCATTACTGGGAACAAGTCATCTCTCTCACTGCCTTTACACTTCAGTGCACACATTAGGCTTTGAAACCTGACCTAGTTTTGGCTGGAAAGTTTTGCAGAGAGCCTACAGGCAGCATCACCACACATGTTATTTTCCCTGCTAATCAATACTTTATAAAAGCTGGAGTGTCTCCCTTTGCTGAAAATGAGTATGGCCAAGCTCTAATGCAATTTCTTCTGAGCCAACTGCACCATTGCACCTGCTGGCCTCCTGCCTCCCCTCATCCCTTTTGACTTCCCTGATGCTTCACGTAGCTAATGAAGTCCACTCCAACCCTACAACGGCTCCAACGGCATCACTCTGAAAATGGGAAAAGCTTTGCTTTCCCTGCAACAAGCAATCAGGGTTGACACACTGCAGCAGCATTTGTGGAGCCTGGTGACATTTTTAAGGTGTTTAAATAAGCTGAGTTTTTAACTGAAGTCTTTCATGGCTGGAAGCTCCTGGCTTCAGGGCTCATTTGTTTGTTTTAACTGAGGATTTCCCTCAGTGCTGAGCTGCTTCAAGCATGGCTGATAAGGGGGTCATGTGCAGGGAAGGGGTAAGGCAGGGTTCATGGTGAATAATAACTACTTCGCATCCACAATAGCCCAGGCAAAGGGTAATTAATTCCTGAAGCTTGAACTGGACTGGATGGGCTCCACCTAGAAATGGCAACATCAGAGAGGGTCAAAATGCACCTGATCATGAAACAAGACCCCGTGGAGGCTGCACGAATCCCAAAAAGTCACTGGGTGCAACCAGCCCCTCCCTGTTCCTTCGTGCAGGCCCCTGGGACCCATGCAATGGGTCAGCCAAGGCACAAGAGCACGCGACTGAGATGTGTGAGTGGACTTGTATTAAGGGACAGCGCAGCTCATGTGAAAAGGGAGGATGTAGCATCTCAGGGCTGGGGAGTGTGCAGGTCCAAGAGCAGCAGGAAGCAGGAGGAAAGCTGCTGTGTGATCATGAGATTTGGGGCATATCAGACAGAAAGCACTATTTAAAAGGGCTTGGAATCAGAGAAGAGAAGCTGGAGGTATTCGGCTGTGAGGATGTTCAGTTTATGCCTGCAAAGAGCACATTCAGATCATGAGGACAGAACAACAATAATAGGAAAGCATTGATCCCACTTCACATCCTCGTAGCTGAAGAGGAAAAGGGGCAGAGAAGTAATGACCATGTTAGAAATGCCTGAACAAAGATCTGAGGATGAACAGAAAGTGATGGGTGCAGCAGCTACTTCATACTGGAATTTGTGATGCAGGTGAGGAGGTTACACAGCCAAGCAAAGCCATGGGCCAAGCAAGAGAAAAAGGGCCCCCTAGTCTTATACCCGTGCTTGCTAATGCGAACGTTTCCAGAAGCCCTTCTCTGGTAAGCGTTCAACAATGAAGCTAAAAGCTGCACAACAACAAAAAAAACCCACTGATTCCTATTCTTAGTGTCACCAATACCAAGTATCCAGGTGAAGAGTAAATCACACTGGCATTAGAAGGAGATGTGGAGGAGAGTTAATCCTTCTGTACCCCTATGGTCACTGTTGTAGGGCAGAACAGTTATGGCAGTTACAAGCATTCAAAAAACACAAGTCAGCTTTCCCTAAATTATTAAACTTTCTTTGCTTTATTGTAATATGTTTTCCTTATAAGAAAAAATTGCATTTTGTTTTTAACAATTTACCACTAACACTGGTAACTTTGGAGTTTATGTCCCAGAGCTCCCAGTCATGAAAACCTTACCTCCCTAAATAATTGAAAAGCTGAGCTTCTTTTTTAGGTGGCTGGTTTTTTAATGAAAACACACAAATTGCTTTAATTTTGTGATGAAATCCCCAAAGTCAGCAACACTGACCAGGACTCCTGGAGTCAGGCTTTTATTATAAAGGAGGAGACTGATTTTCTTAGTATCTCATACCTAAAGTTAATCCTTTGACAGGAGGGAACGGCACATGGAAAGAGAAGACAAGCACAGGCTCATTGCCCGCTTTGTGGTGCTGATGCATCCTGAGAGGTGATGGGTTTCAAGGGCAAAGTGCCAGGAAGCTCAGGCTGAGTCAGTGTCACCCCCAGACGTCTGCATGACATCACACCCCACTGCGCTAACAGGACACAGAGAAAAATTGGCATCATTTGTTGGAACAATGTTCTGATGTCCAGTCTTAATGACAACATGTCCTGAAGCATAAGATAGTATATACCATAATGAGACACATTTAATTTGGGATTCTTAATTGTTTTGCAAGTGAGCAAGTTCTCCAGGACATAGGACAGACCTATGTGAATAACCTCCTGAAAGATGTATCAGACATGAGGCTCTCCAGTACCTATAAACATCTTCATCACACAGCAGAGAGACTTACATGGAATTACATAGAGTCCCTAGACTTAATGGTCTGGCACCAGCTGTTTATTGGCAACCCACATCTGTGCTAGAGCAGCACGGAGGTATTTATGGGATGCAGTCCATGCTAATATTACCTATAGTGTCCTTGCTTTCCTGTCTGTGTCTGAAGTCTGAAAAGCCTTTCTGCAAAATGCATTAACATCCTCCCCATCTCAGTATAGTACAGTTTGTTTCTTTGCTTGTTTCATTTCATGAGCTTGCAGGCTGCCTTTAAAAAGCAGCCATCAAATGCTCAAGCAATATAAGGGAGAAAAGAAAAGGGAAAAAAAAATAAAACCTGAGGGAGGAAACAGATTTAAATTTCCAATTTCCAAGAGGCCAGTATAAAAAGTAAAGGAGTGGGAAGGAAGCGTTTGAAAATTTAATTTTAAAAAATGCCCTGGCAGTCTCTTCCCAGCAGCAGTGATGAGGCTGAATGGCACATTTGTAAGTAAATTGGGGGAAAAAAAAAAGAAGTCCTCCGTGAGTTTCCCCAGTGCCACTGCCACAGAACCCTCCACATCCCCAGCTCCAACAGGCAGCACCAGCACGCCTGCTTCCCAGAGGGTCCTGCTGCACCACAGTTTTCAACGGGTGACATCTCTATTAGAGACTACAAGACCCAGTGCACAAACAAAGGACTAAATTGTGCCAGAAACTGTGGCCATAAAAATAGCCAGAATTACACTGTCAGCCCAGCCACACAGCTTCCAAGTCAGGCAAAAGGGTTTGCAAGTCATGCACAGGGTCTCTCCAAAACCAGGATAGCCCAAAGCTGGCATAGCCCTTGACGTTTCAGATAGAGAGGGGTTTACTGGGAAAAAGAGGGTCTGCTAATACATTTCACCCCCAAATTTCCACAGTCCATGGAATCATTCCTCAGTGCCACAAATAAGCATAAGTGAGTGCAACCCAGAAAAGCTCTAAAGTACCACCAGGTTAAACCAGGCTACCCACGACTTTATCAAACTAAAACAGTGTTGGCCAAGAACTTATGTTATTCCTCGTCAGCTACTGAGAACCCCACCAGCTTCCACGAGAAAGGACCACCTGGCATTTGGCAGACACACTTCAGTTCTCACGGTGGTGTAATGTCCCAAAACGCACAGACTGAGCAAATGGCTGTGTCCCAGTCAGCTTCAACAGCTAGAGAGGGGTTTGCAACAGACCCTGTACAGGATCTCTAAAGGCAGTATGATAACTTCCACAAAGACAAGGACCAAAACTTGGAGAGGAAAAGAAGCAGCCACAATGAAACACATGGGATCCTTTCTATTCAATTGCCCAGTGTGGCAGACATGCTCACATGAGGTGCTGTCAACATACATGTAATTTAAAAATACGGGGCATGAAGTTGAAGATCAATCCTGCTTTACTCTAAAGAATAGGTTCATAAATGAATTATAAGGTTTCTTAAATGATTTATAGCTGTTATAACCATTTTACAGATGAGTAATACATTTTATAAGCCCATCAATGGAAGATTTAATAGATAGGCAATCAATCAGCCTGCATGATAACTAATTAACCATCTATTAAAACATCTCTCAATGCCTTATTAACTCATAATGACCATGAACATACCCTTAGCACAACCCCAAATACAAGTAACAAAAGCCACCTGACCTACTCAGTCCCTTGAAGCAGTTAATCTCCAGCTCTTAACCTGCAGCTCAAGGGCAAAGGAGCACAACTCACCTGGCAGCCTGCCCCTGAAGGTCAACAGGCTCCTGCTCTTCTGGAGCAGTGGGAAATGCAGCATCTCCCATCTCATTATCTGGATTTCTGCTAGCAAACATTTCTAACAGGGCTCTTTCTCATGAATACCATGACTCTGGGGCACTGATATTCCTCCTTTGCTCTTTAGCATTAATACTTTGCCTCTACCAAAGGCCAGCTAGGAGGCCTAAGAGCTGCTCATTTAACAAGGAGGAAATGCACTTTTCAGCACTCTTGCTAGTCAACTTTCTACTCTATTTCCCACACACAGTAAGCAAAACTCTTTATCCTCATCCATTAAAATATGTATCAGAGGAAAGATGACACTCAGCACCCACTGACTCAGGACCATGTCCTTTAAGAAAATAATCTGCCCTCAGCTCCAGGTCTTTCATCAAGCAATAGCTAATTCTGTGTATGGTTAGTCCACTTGTTTATCTGTCAAGGGAAGAGATTGGTGCCAACATTTCTATGAGAGCAGCAAATGTAATCAATCCCTCAGGCCTCTTTAGATCCATATGAAATGTCTGCACTACACGCAGCCACCACAGCCCTCAGCTGGTTAAGGTTGCACTGAGCTCACCTGCAGAACGGTCACGGGCTCTATGAAGGAACGTGCTTCCTAATCCATTTTCCAGATTCAGAAAATATTTGCAAACATTTGAAAAGACACACGTGCAATTTAAAACACACACAACTCCCTCCCACAAAGGAAAAAAAAATTACAATCCTTCCCTTGTGTGACCTTTCAGAGGCCCCGTGGGTTTCTGGATATTCCTGTCTCACAGAAAAAGTTCACATGTTAATTAGCTGCAATCTGGCTGCACTAAAATTTAATTTATCCCAAAACAGTAACCCCTGCTCCATAGCAGCACTAGAGCAGAACACCACAATACCAAACTGTACTACTCTCGGTAGGTAAGCTAGTTAATGAGCGGTAATGAGCTATCCTATGTATGTGACACGGCATTGTGGGTTATAAACATCTTGGCACTTGTATATGCAAAAGGTAACAACAGAGTGAGCATCTTCCACTGCAGAATCAAATTCCTCTAGGATCTTACCATTGGATGGATCAGTAAAAATACATAAACAAATAAATAAATAAATTACATTCACCATCATCTGCCTTTTTTGATGATCCGTACACACACACGTGGAGTTGAGGGGGAACAAAACCAACCTTTGCCACTGTACTGTATTCATGTTTAAAATAAATCACTATCTAGTCATTGCCACAGACTGGGCTGACGCCAGTATTATTTTTTACTGCACTAGATGTGCAGCTCAGCTTCTCTGTCCAACTGTGTATGGCTGCCAGTCTGATTACTCAGGTTCACATCACAGAGGCTGTATAGAAGTTTTTAAAAAACTAAGAAAGAAGGGTGAAACTGCCACAAAGAAGCAAGCCAAAGGGACCCAGGTTTAAGGGTGGCTGGATTCCCTTCATGCAGGACATCTTATTTTCCCAGCCAGCAGCCTGTAGGAAAGGCAAGCAGTTGTATACTGCACAAAGAGGTGGATTGTCCCAAGGAGGGAGCAGGCCGACAAACTTGTAAGACAAATACGCCACATGAGAAAGAGCAGACCACAGCCAAGGGGCTGTTTTCTCTCAGTGTGGAAGCAAAGGACAAGCCAGAGTAGCCTCTTCAGTGGAAAAGGTCCACAGTCTTTTGGTGTTATTTCCTTTTTTTCATACACTGTGGTCCTACATGTTTTATGGTTTGGGGTGATCCTTGGATAATTTTTCAGGACACGGAGCCTGTGGCTCTGTCTCTGTGGCTCCAGGCATTGGTTGGATATGGTGACATGGTGATGGTGAGAGCTCTTGCTCTCACTGAAATCAGCACACTGATTTCAAGGGCACATGCTTGAACCTTAAATTATAAAAGCTAGAGAACTTTCATGGTATGTCCCTGCTACTGTGTACAGCAATTTCTTCCCCAGAATTGCTTTGAAAATCCTTTAACTGCCACTTCATTCCAAAAGATTTCACCAAGCTAACAAATTGCACATATGTGATGTTCCTCAAGTTAGTTTTCAGGGGAGAACCTGTAACCCAAAAAACTAGCTTTTCAGCTGGCTCCAACTGTCGTTGTTGTCCTGCTTTGAGGGGAGCTGCACCTCTTTGCCCACAGCTAGCTTTACATCAGAGGCCATACTCTCAGCACCACCAGGTTGTAAGTACACTGAGTAAAGAACAAAATTACAGACAGACCTTCCAATCCCATGCAGAGATCCATTCAGTTCTTGAGTTTGCAGTTTGGCACTTTTTGAGGCAAGTAGTTAACAGTAATGTGAATTAGTATAACTATAAATTGCTGGTGGTAGCAGAAGCATAGCTGAACCTGAAGGGGAAAACAGTTTTCCTAATGAGAGACAGCAGAGCTTATGAGCAAAACTTTGACCCTTTTGGGACTTTCTGATTGTAGTGAACAGGGATGATCTTGAATATCTGTTGCTTTTTATTTTTGCTTTCACAACCAAAATTAAACTAGTCATGTAGCAGAGCCTCCAAAACCAAGGCATTCATGTCCATTGATTTTGTAATACCAGAGCCAAGATTTTGTGGCCTGCTCCAACAAGCTCCTTTAACTCTAATTCCTCTGTGTGAAGAGTTTCTCACACGAATTCCCTGTTGCATTCAGGCTTTATACACATCCTTCCTAATCCTTCATTCTTTCATCGGGTTTCTATTTTGAGCAGGTTCCTTAGCACTGAGGCAGGCATATAATGCTGTTTCTGCCATATCCTTAATTATTCCTTTTTTTCTATTTTACTCATAAGCACTAATTGAGTCATGATCTCTTTGCAAATGTGACTTAACCTGCTGTTCTCCTGCTTGCTCAGGCACCGCAAATAAAAAAATAATGGCATTGGCAATTAACTGAGGACTGGCAATATAACTTGCCTCCCAGCCCGTGACGGGGAAAAGTTCAATCGAAATGCAAGGTGTATCAATGCATATTAAGTGAACCAGAACTAAGCCCCAATCAGACATATAAGAAAAGCAAGAGTAGAAAAGAAACTAACTTCAGGTATGAAGTTGAAGAAATTAGCAAGACATAGATGAGCTTTAATTTCCAAAACAAAAAGAGAATTGTTAGTAGCTGAATGGGCAGACAGACAACACATGCACATACATTTCAGTTGCACGTGTCAGGCAGCATCAGCCTCCAGAGGAACGATTTTTACCTAAGAGCACATTTTTTTAAATTTATAATCAGGTATTCATAGGACAGCTTAGCATTGCCTGGTAGGAAAAAAAACCAAGAGAAATCAAGAGATATAAGGTACAGAGCTGTGATTCAGCCCCAAGCAAGCCAAACTGACAAAGGTGCTGCTTCTCTATCCACTCTCACTGGTGTGAAGCCTTTTTAGCCAGAGGGGAGCATCAGGTTGCACAGAGGCTGCTTCTTATGGGGCAGGAGAGAGAAAAAGCATTCATGCTCAGAGCAGAAAAACACTTCTAAGTGGGGAACACAAACAAGCAAGAATGCAAGAGGTGAGGAAAAACTCTTCCACCTTTCTTACTGGGGAAGCTAAACCCCCAGGTAGTGCAGACAATGAACACTGTAACTTACCATCGACTGGAGAACTGGCATGGTATAAGCTCAGTAATTTTTGCCTTCACCCTTGATTTCCTTTGCTATTCCCCTGCAACTATCTTCCTCCTTTCCCCTTACTCTTATGCTATCAAGAGAAGCGTGGCCAGAAGGTCAAGGGAGGCAATTCTGTCCCTCTACTCCACTCTGCTCCAGGTTGAGACCCCACCTGGAGTACTGCATCCAGTTCTGGAGCCCTAAATATAAGGACGACATGGACCTATTGGAAAGAGTACAGAGGAGAGCCATGAGGATGATCAGAGGGCTGGAGCACCTCTCCTATGAGGATAGGCTGGGAGAGTTGGGGCTGTTCAGCCTGGAGAAGAGAAGGCTCTGGGAAGATCTTAGAGCGGCCTTCCAGTACCTGAAAGGTCCTACAGAAAGGCTTGGGAGGGACTTTTTACAAGGGCAGGTAGTGATAGAACAAGGGGAAATGGCTTTAAGCTGAAAGAGGGTAGGTTTAGATTAGATATTAGGAAGAAATTCCTTCCTGTGAGGGTGGCGAGACACTGGAACAAGTTGCCCAGAGAAGCTGTGGATGCCCCCTCCCTGGAAGTATTCAAGGCCAGGTTGGATGAGGCTTTGAGCAACCTGGTGTAGTGGAAAGTGTCCCTGCTCATGGCAGGGGGGTTGGAACCAGATGACCTTTAAGGTCCCTTCCAACCCAAACCATGCTATGATTCTATTCATGGGCCAGTTAGAAAGCCTTCATGCAGCCAATTTCATATCTCTGAATCCTCATCAGTTATAATCACAGCTGTGGAGTCTAGTGGGTGAAGAAGCTGACTCATATTTCAAAGTTTAATGAGTTCCATTCCTGTTAATATTACACTTCTATTAAAATTCATGGTCATTTTTTCCATTAATTTCATTTATAAATTAATTCCTTCTAATTTTCTGAAGCATTAACATGATCAGTGACTTATGTAGGTCATCCCCAATGAGTGTCAGTAAAACCTTTATAATGCAACATCTTGTATTCTGTACATCTTGATTGTGACCCTCCCACAATTTATAATTGGGATTCACAAGGTAGGGAGGAAGAAAAGGGACAATTTTCATAGTTTATGTTCGGAGAATGGTGAAAAATTAACATGACCCAGATGACAAAAAGAGGTCTTGTATAGAGAGAATGCTATGCCTACAAACTAAGAGAGTTCTGCTTCACTTAGTAACAGAGAATAAATGGTCAGAAAGAGTAAAAGGCCTGGAAGTTATACTGTCTTCTGTTTCCTTCTTTTTCTGCTCGAAGCCTAATCAGCATGCCAGAAGGCAATCGTGTCCTGCAGGTAAATGGAATAAGAAACTAAGAATATTGAAAAGCACCTATGTAAGTCTGCTCACAGTACAAGAACATCTGAAGTGAAACTGCTGAAAGTTTACCAGGATGTTTTTGAAGAACTAGGATATTGCAGAAAATACACCATGTACATAAAAATTATTCAGCCATTACAGGGCATGCCTACCAAATTCTATGAGAAAATAGCAGAAGTAATGAAGTAAACAAAATAAAGAAGCTAGAGAGTCCACAAGCACCTAGAGACAACATGGTGGTCCTTGAAACGTTTGGCTTCTGTACAACCTCAGCAACTAAAAGCTTTAAAGAGTCATCATTCTCCAGAGATTAACTGGAAAAGAAAGATTAAAAATGTATCTCGATGTTTGATATAAAAAATACGTTTGCAGCAAAGCATTTTGGGGAAGTGTCATGCTTATGTCATAATTGTCATAAGGGAGGTTTAGACTGGATATTAGGAAAAATTTCTTTACTGAAAGGGTTATCAGGCATTGGAACAGGCTGCCCAGGGAAATGGTTGAGTCACCATCCCTGGAGTTATTTAAAAGATGTGTAGATGTCGTGCTTAGGAACATGGTTTAGTGAGCATAGTGGTGGTGGGTTGATGGCTGGACTTGATGATATTAGAGATCTTTTCCAAACTTAATGATTCTATGATTTTGTGTTCCAGTCTCAGCAGTTCTGACCTACAGCTTTCACCAGGGCGTGCAGCGTCCCGTGAGCACTGGCATAGGAGAGCCAGCTAGGAACCCACCACAGGAACATTGTGCTGCAGCTGGCTGGCTGATGAACTGCAGTCAAAATGCCAGACCTGCTTCATTGAAGTTTTTTCACAAGGAGGCCCAGTAAAACTGGGTAATTTGCTACCCAAGCATGGTAATTTGTTAGTTAGTAGTCTCTGAAGTACCTTCCTGCCCAGTTAACGTGCATAAGAACAGCAGTATGACGACTTATTGCTGCAAGCAATCATTGCAGAACCTCTCTGCTCTCCCCAAATAGTCAATAACCCATGACAAGTCTCAAAAGCCTACCTTACCTCACAGCAAAGTGTAATGAACAAGGCCATATTTCCTTCACTCTCACACCTATTCATCATCCCACTGCTGCAGTTTAACACAGTACAGGGACTTCTCAAGAATCCAAAGTTAGTCTTTGGTATCATTTTTGATGCTGCACATGAATTAGTTGAAGCAAACAAGAGTGTGAAGAACATTGTTTTCCTGCTCCAAAGTGTTTGCACTGTGGTATTAGTGCATTTGCTATTGCTATGCACACCCTACATACACATATTTAAAAGATTTCCATGGAGCTGCTCACAATTTACAGGGAGGAATTAATTTTTTCACTGTACAAGTGAAAGATGCAGACGCTAGCTGGCAGATCTCAGAGCCTATTATACATTGCTTCCTCAGCAAAAAATAGTTCTGTACATAAACCTGCAAATTTTGGATCACCAACAAGCTCTAGGCACATAGTTATTATCAGATTAACTAATCTAGCTGGAAGCAGCAGTCCTTAAAACACCCAAAGATATCATTATTTTGTTCCAGGGAAAGCTGAATTGTACTAAAACCTCAGAGGATGTCCAAATCATTTGCAAAACTGGAATTGTCTAAGATCCAAGGAAACACACAGTATCGTAAAGCCAATGTAAAGAAGGTTTTATAACTCTAATGTTTCCAAATTCAGGTGGAAGTATCAAATACAAAGTGTGCTCACTGCTTCCTAATGTAGTTGGAAAAAAAAAAAAAAAAAAGAAAATGCAATCTTTGTTTCTGTTTTTGGTCTAGAGAAATTCAGGGACCACAAAATACTAATCACATTGCTTACTGCAGTGCCAGAAGGAACTCAGATGCTAGAATGACATATGGCCCTGTACAGAATAGAATAACAGTGCTTTATGGACATACAAATAAGACAAGATCCTTTTCTCAATCTAATTATTTGAAAATTTTTGATTCTCCAAACACAAATGCATTGCCCTCCACTGCACGCACAACTGCTTTATAAAGCAATTATTATTCACAGACAGGAACTTGAACAGTTTGGGAAGAAAAGAATCAGAACAGTTATCAAAGAACTGAATTTATTCTCTTGTTAAGAAAAGAAAAAGAGAGAATGAGACCTTATAAATATGGCACACATACATTTCAGTACTCAAATTCAAGTCCAAGAACCATCAAGCGTTTATGGTAATGTTAACCACTGTCATAAGTAGCTACTGATTAGTACACAGATAGTTAATATAGCTCTTCTTTTAGCTGTCTGAACAAGATTTTAACGACTGGAAATACTTCGTTCAGCTTCATATAATCTGGAACATTCCCTTTTAGGTTCCTTTTGAAACCTAATTTAGCAAAATAAATGATGTTATCCTTTGACTTGGTCAGAAGTTCTAAAGTGTGGTTCAAGCAGAGACTAAAACCACCCACTCCTAATGTGACAGTAAGAGTTATTAACTTTTCAAACCTCAGTTAGAAATTACCACTTGTGCCCCTGCCCCACAGTGGGGTAGACTTTAAAATAAGTGATGGAGACTACATCACTTTAATTGTGACAGTTCTACCTGCCCTGATTTTGTCCTACAGCAATTTTCAGTCCAGATGAAACAGTCCTGTCCCACAGTGGGGCAAACACAAATGCCCAATAACCTATGATAAAGGCTGCTCTTTGTTCATTTTCAGTCTCAACAGCGATGCAGAACAACAAAACGTTCATAGGACTTGCTACTACAGAGCAAAAAGCAGGATCAGGCCCCACAACTCCACTCAAGCACTTTCTGGAATAGTCATTCAAAGTGGTTTCAGCTGCCTCAACACAGGCATGAAGTGCCATTTTAGGTGCCCTTAAGTACGTAAGACACCCATGTGGGGCTGACACACATGACAGGAGACACCACACCCCTCTGGAGAAGCAGCTGGAGTGCTGGAGATGGAGAGTATTTGACAGGCCACTATGACACCTCCATTTTGAAAACTGGGTCCTGTTTCCCATCTTTTAAACCTTCTTTCAAATGCAGTTTACTCAGAGCACATTTGCTTGCTACTTGTATGTGTGATTCACATCATGCACTCTGCATCACTTTAATTATGACAGTTCTATCTGCTCTGCTTTTGTCCTACAGCAATTTTTAGTCCAGATGAAAAAGTCCAGTGAAAAGATCTTTTGACTCCACTATGAAAGAATTAGCAAATTAATCCACTGCTTTTCCAAGGAGAAAAATTTAGAGGACTTATTCTCACAGGTGCATAGAGAGCTTGAAGCCACATGACACTGCCAGTAACCTATATGTTTTTTCCCTTTTAAATCATCAACTTGAATCCCATTCAGCTTGAGAGAATGGTACGGCTCAGTCCTGAATGAATTTCTCACAGTCAGGGCTATGTGCTGGAATAGACTGCAAAAAAGAGAATCCGGAAGAAGTTTTTCCTTAACTATCGCTACCAACACCAGGAGGACCAGGAACAGAAGGCACCAGGGTGAGCCTGTGCTTCTCCACACCACCTGACAGCCAGGTATTAGCAAGGGCAAGAAAGCACCAGCTTCTGATGTAAGAATTCATCCTAAGCATGTGCTCTGGATGCTCCAGAAAGTCACTGTGTCTACACATGCCTGACCCACGGGCATGACAACTCTAAAACTGTTTCCCCTTCTCACCCTTCCCCAGTGAACTGCATTTGGTAGAAGAGCAATAGAGTGACTCAGTTACACCATGTGTTCTGTGGTTGACGTTATCCTCCGTGTATTCCACCATTTCCAGGACACTGCCGCTCTCAATAATTAATAAGAAATAACACCAGAATGCTTAGCTGAGCTAAACTCTTTGCAAGTTGCCCATCAGCCCTGTTTACTTTCATATAGTGTCATTGTTACACCACAAACTCTTTTGGTCCAAAGAGATGGGAAGGGGCAGAGGAAGGGGAAAGGGAAGGGAGCATTCATACTTCCTTGTCCTTTTTGCCTTGGAGCAAGGCACAGCTCCTGCTGTGTCGTGGGCTGTGGCTGTACCACCGAGTGCTGGCTAAGAGCTCTGCTCTGCCTACACTCAAGGGAAGTAGCAAAGCTGCAAACACAAAATCAGCATTTTTTAAACATAACTTGAATCATCATTTCTGGTTTTATTTACAAGGGAAACAGCTACGTTACATTAAACAGCACACTGAGAAGGGGAACATGGATAGTACAGTGACCTGAAAAATTCATGTTCAGTAACAGTTAAAGTGACCTTTACCTACCCTGGATGTACTGACACAGTCAGTTCTGTGTCC
>NW_010299249.1:25885-41946 GCF_000700745.2 Antrostomus carolinensis | reverse complement strand
GAGAGTATTGATACTCTAAAGTAACTTCTTTACTAATCCAAAAGCATTAGACGCCTGATTGTACACAGCAAGAAGAGATAACATCTGCAAATGAAAAAGGAGTGGGAAGAGTTCTGTGATTCTTTTTAATTTCCTTTTTTAATTTTAATCACTGTGGCAGTGCTATTTGGTGATGTAGGTCCTGGGAACCTCAACGCAGAGAGCTAGACATCAGTTTTGCTTTGACTCCCATTCCAGCCTCCTTTCCATCCCACTCATCCTGTTTCAGCATCCTTTCCATCAATTCAAACCTGTTGCATCTTCATTATTATTATTAGTGTTGTTATTAAAATGTTAACATTACAGAATGTTATCATCACCTTACACTATTCTTTCCTTGAATACTACTCTGTCTTGATAGGAAAAAAATTAACTATTCACTTTTTCAATGAAAAACAGAAGTCATCTGCTGAATATTCTGACAAATTATTAAAAATTATTTAAATTCTTCATGAGAAAAACCTCACCCAGTTTCCAGCTGGTTCCTCCCAATGTTTCATCTGCACTACAGTTTCTTCAACATTGGGAATCAGTTTTTAAACACAAGTTTAATTTGGTTGATTGGTTCTCATAGTATGTGCAAATAGCACCGTTCTAAATACCCATTTTTCTAATAAAAAATGAAGGGACAGATTCACAGGAGAGAATCCCCTGCACAGAAGCAATTAATAAAAGGCAAACATTATGTTTGCTTTTATTGACTTCAATAGCAGCTGGTAGGTGCTGTCTTTTTGATAATCAGGCAACTCACTGAAAAATAAGATGGAAAGAATGAGCTTCAGGAATTCACTTGTTAAACTTTAACCGAGGGGGTGTATCAAGAGAGCAAAGTCTTCTTCCATTCCCAAAACAACATCTTTTTGAAGTTATAACTCAACCCCACTCCACCCTGTGAAAAATTTTATTTACCTATTCCAGCTTCACTTTTCTTCATGCAGAGGGCAAAATCAGGATTATTTCTTATTTTTTTGCATTACTGTTTGTATCACTGCTGCATGTGGCAAACTCTTCCATGCTGCAATGCCAGCTCAAGAGCCAGTGACCTTGACATGAGGTTCCTAAATTTCCATTGCAATTTAGCTCTAATGAGGGCTAAGATATTACCACCTACTGCAATTTCAAATCTTCAGAAACAAAATGATCGTGCAGCCAAGCACACTGAACGCTGACAATCATTTGTGTTCTGGTGATTAATTAAGAAGTCCTCAGAGTAGTAAAGACTCACTTAAGAGTTATTAAAAAAAAAAAAAAAAAAAAAAAAATCAACCTCCCCTTCAGCTTGTTTGTTTCCTGACAGCACAGTCCTGACTTAGGCTGCTTTCTCTAAGGAAGAGAGGACGTGGCTGTTCAACTAGTTCACAAGGGGCTTTTCACAGCTGATACAGGGAGCTGTAAAGTGCCATCTGCTTCAATTTCTTGCCTCCTCAGATGATACCTCCTGGTGAACGGGTGCATGAGAATATGAAATATAGGAAGGGGCATATCTTACTGCAGAAAAGGGGAAGAAAGCACCAAACAGATGAGCATTCACTAATGAGGAGCAGTTCCAGCAGTTTTTCAATGGGAGCTTGCCCAGTTAAATACTCCTTTAGTTTGCATCAGTTGTACAAAGTTAATTCCTTCCTACGATGCAAGAGGAGCTTAACGCTCCACATGAGACTGGAAAGTTATTTCAGATGAGTAAGAAGAGAGAGGCATTCAGTGAAACTGACAGTCATTTAGTGTATTCCCACAGTACTATGAGGAAGTTTAGGCTCCAGCTCACAAACCAGCAATGTGATGCAAAGATGCTGTGAAGCCATTTATCAAGGGCTACACATCAAACCAGTGCCTGAGCCCAGAAGCACAGACGGGTCCAAACTGAAGTCTTTCTTCTCAATCTGCTGGGAGGTCTCTGCACCCCGCCCTAATTGCAGCTCACTGCAGTGGGAGATGATGATGATGATGCCAGAGCCAGTGTGAAGGGCAGTCCATAAATGATTGTTAAAAGTGTATCCAACCACACATACAATTGGTGGAGTAAAACAACTGCTGTGAGATGCTTCTCCCTGCTCTGAAAGTGAGGAAAATGTTGTTCTTTAACTCTCTGTACGAAGACAGCATGGGTCTATTCCTCAGCCGCAGGGAGCCCAGTCTGTATTTAGCAAATGGTATTTATAATGCAGTACTATACTCAATGTCAGTTCCCAGAGGACAGTCTGTGCCATCTCTGTTGCTCTAGTGGAAGTGAACAGCTGCTTTCTAGATTTCCCAAAGCCCTGGTGCAAAATAAATCCTTCTCTCTCCACTTAATTTTAAAGAGCAATGACGGCTGGTCAGGGAATATATGCAGGAATGGAGCAAAAGCAAGAATGAATTGTTTTATATCATTTTGCTTTTGTATTATCTGTAAAGTTATCATTTAAATGACAAAACTGACAAAACTAAAAGTACCATTATGGGTGCAACAAAATAACTGCCACAAGGCACAAACATCACCTCCCTCTTCCCCTCCCTGGGCTATATTCACCCTTCTCAATTCCACAAAGTTTTTACTAAAATGAAGGGAAACAAAAATGAATCTGTAAAATTAAACATATTTCATCCAAGAGCAAGAAAGAAATTGAGACCAAAAACATATATATTTGCTTCAGTTCCTGTAAGCTAGACTTCACAGAACTAAGGTCAAGATTGACTTCTTGTTTCCATTTAATTTCTTTTTTTTAGCAGGTTTACACAGCTCTGTTGACTTAACATATTGCAGGCTGAAATCCAGTTTACAAAGCAGGAGAGACAATTGTTTAATCTGAAGGAGGCACAAAACCAGTCTCAGGGTTACCTTACATTATTTTCACTTCTGGCCGCATAGGAATTTAAAAGTTGGTCTTTCAAAAGCTAAGACAAAAGCTTAAGGTTCTTCCAGTAAGAAAGATGGAGTGGGGCAGCTCCTTGATTTTTTTTGTCCCCTTACTATTTGCCCTACATGTTTTTAAGCTTTCCTTGGAGTCCTCTTTTTGAGCAAATACCCATAGTAGAAAGAGGTGTTGGTATCCAAGCTAAGACACGCTGGGGAACACGACGAGCAAGTATGCTTTCTTGTGCTCTTATTTATGGGGAGACAACTTCTAATGTATTTTAGTGCTTACACCACCCATCTACCTTCTCAATCATCACTGAATACTTCAGCTCACACAAGCTTATAGTTATGGTGCTGCCCTCTACATTCAGACAGATTTACCAAGGGATAGTGCGTCGGATAGAAACTTGCCTGGTGCCTGAACTCCACCTGGAGTTTAGTAGCATGCTGCTGTATCTCCCAATGCAATTACGGTTTAACAGAGTAATGTCTCATCTCTCATTTCCTCATTAGAAAGAAGACAAAATAAATAGTCATATGTATACTTCTATACACCCACTCTGATCTCTTATATATGTGTCTGCACTTAACGCACACACACGTAGACACACAGAACTCACATGCACGAACTGTAGATTATATGTATTCACATATACATCAATTTAATGTCCTCTCTTCTTTAATCAATTATCCATGATAATCCATTGTATTCCCCCAGGTACTTAGTCATCAAAGCCACTTTAAACCTCTTCTTGAAGATCAAATGGCTCTTTAATCCATTTATTTACAGTTTACTGAGTTATAGAAAATTAATCAGGATCATAAGTTAGCTACTGCAGCAAGCCTCTTCTGAAGCCAGCTATCATTGCAAACAGTAATGCTCAGAGAGCCAACGGGATGGAGGAAGAAAGGAACAAACCTCCTGACGTCTGTTTCTCCCATCAGCCACCGTCAATGACTGCCTCTCTCTGATTCTTGTTTGATCAAACCGTACGCCATCAAATGCATTTAAATGAATTAGCACTTCTAAGGTAACAGAAGAGCTAATTAGTCTTAAACTTTGTTGTTGAGTTCTTCATATAGTGTCTTCTGGTATCTAGAAGGCCAAGCTAGAGGTTTTCCTTCTGAAGTTCGCTGGGCACAATAACGCATGTGTGAGAAAGTATGCTAATTAATGCAAGAGAGAGCACATTTCTTTAAACTCTGCTAAAGTTTATCTTTATTGTTCCATATCTTCACCCAAATATTGCCTTCCTCACACCCAGTTCTGTCTAGCAGGCAGCCTATCAATGAACACGTAATGGTCAGCTTTCTGGATATTATCAATACTGAACCACTATAATCATTCCTTAACCAGACAACATTCCACAAATTTGGGGCTCCACGGTAATTATTGCACATTCACATGTATGCTGTGCGTATTCACACCAATTCTCTACAGCACTAGAGAAATTCAGCCAGCAAAAGTGATACACTGTGAGCACCTGAATGAATTTCTTACTAATTCTGCAAAACCCTGTAATATTATTAATAGTTATGTTCACATCCACGTGTAAATACAGATACAGCAAACTCTGTGTCCTGGTTTTGCTAGGATAGAGTTAATTTTTAGTAATTAGAAGAGCAGTATTTTACTTTCAGTGTTTCAGTTCAGACATATCATGAGAAGAACGTTGATAAAATACCAATGTTTTTAGTTACTGCAGCTCAAGGCCACGGTGTTTGTCTGCTTCACAGCTGCATTAGGACTGGGAGGGGGGAAGCGCAGCGAGGAGCAAAACCCAAAACTGGCATCTGGATGTGCCAATGAAATATTCCATATCATATCACGTCATGTCAGTATATTAACCAGGGGTGACCGGAAGACAGGGCACTTCTCTCGGGGATCGCTCGGGCTCACTCTTCCGGGGTTTCGGTTCGGGACCGTCTCGGCTGCGGGATCATTGGCTGGCACAGGCTGGGAATTGGTCAGTGGGTGGTGAGCACTGTGTATCACTCATTTGTATAGTCTGTTATCACTGTTGTTATCATTATCATTTTTTTCTTTTAATTAGTAAATAGTTTTTATCTCAATCCATGAGTCCTTGCCCTTCTTTCCAAATTCTCTCCCCTACTCCCTGGGTGAGGGGGGGGGGAGGGTGATAGAACAGGCTGTGTTTGGCTGCAAGCTGCAAGCAAAAGGGTGAATCCACCCAAACCACCACACTCTGAAATGTTCCCACTGCTTTTAGAAATTGCAGGAGCAGGGAGAAGTAACAAAACAGGGCTGTTAAGATGAGGACGTGAACAAAAGTGCCATTGGCAACTGGTTCTGCTGGAGGTGTTGAAGTAGACCCAATGTTATTTCACAAAATAGAATTGACTGGGCTGGGAGGAAAACTAACTTCCCATTCTTCCTTTTCCCATAAATTCAGTGGCACAAATTACTGAGACTTCAGTTTTGCGTGTCCTCCGAAGAAGACATTACAATCATGACCTACCCTTTTCAAATGTATATAGTGCAATAAAATAGGCATAGTAAAGCTTTTTTGATATTGTAATCAATCCACGTGAGGCCATAGCACATAAACCTTTTCTTCATCACAGGAGATTTAGATATGATGTCACCCCACTTAAAAACTATTCCCATTACTCATTTTTTTTTGACATGGTACCTCCAAACAACTTCACAAATAACCTCTTCATTTCTAATTATTTCTGTGGGCAATTGCTAATCTCATCAGATTAGAATATTGTCATAGGGTATCAGTCCCCTCCTGCCACAGCATCTCTTTGTTTCTATTACACCACACAATCAAGGAGCTAGATCCTGTTTTAAAGACAATGTGTGTCTCGTAGTACTATTGCTGAAAAGCTGCAGTCTGTCTGCTCCTGAGAACAGAGTGTTTCAATGCTACAGCTAATTCCTAGCCAAGCTATGGGCTAAAATGCACTTTTGTGTTGTGTTGCTTGTTTTTTTTTTTTAATTGCACACTTTCATAAATAAGCTGGGTCTTGGCAGCTACTGTGTCTTAAAAATTGTACTGATAAATAAATGCTATTTAGGCAACTAGACTGCTTGGTATTCATTTAGTAGAATTATTTAATAAAGGCACTTGGACAAAATCAATAGGAGGATGTCAGAAGGAGAAAATTAAAATAGATCTTCCTAATTTAATGTGACAATTTGTTCTGGCTGTCTGCCAAGAAAAATTTTATAAACTTGTATTCTTGTACAATTGCATATCAATAAGTATCTATTAGTAAGTCTGGGTATCTAACTCTTCTTTCACATATTTCAGTCTGTTGCTAGAGAGGTGCTATCAAAGCATGTGGCATCTGTATTAAAGAATCTAATTCTGCCTTTCCTTGCTCTGATGTAAGTCTTCAGTAACACAGTTAAGTCCACATAAAAGGCTGAGCAGGGGAAAAGAAAGTCAAGCCTAGTCAATATAACCTTGAGTACCTCACACCCCTTTTTTTCTGATTACAGTCCTGCTTTTTAATCACCCTAATCACCTCCCAAAACACTACAGTTATCAGGTATGGCAGTCGCATAAAGACACAACAAAGCCTTTGCAAAGGATTCAGGCCAGTGTCGTGCTTTCCTTCACTGTATTCACCCTCAGCACAGAGAGAACAGCCCGTCAATCCTGCACCTGGTCTCAGCACAACAGGGACTTGCCCCTGCAGTACAGCTGCAGTTTCTCTCTCCGTTTTCCCTATTTCCAGGTTTTGTTCCTAAACTGCTCAGTCTAAAGCCAAATGTCCACAGCAGCACTGAATAAATATTTTGGGCAGAAAGATAAGCAGGCCTAAAAACTCTTCATAAATGTACAATAAATAGCAAAAGGATGGAAATCTTATGAACTGGAAGATATGGGCAACTTGAAAGAGGGAATTAGATTCATATTTCCCAAAAATGCACAATATCAAGTATGATGTTTACAGCATGCCTATCAACCTTGTATCCTTCATATCCTAAAGGATCTCAATGCAGGGTCTCATAAAGCCATCCTTAATGGACTGTGCAAGCTTTTAGCAGCAGAGTATCAAACAGCTCTGCTGTGCGTAGTTTATGCTTCCTTTTGCCTAAGGAGAGAGCTGTGCCTGCGTTCCCTGGACATAGGCAGGAAGGAAAATAACGCAGCACTTTCCAAGCACTGAAACTCCCATCAAAATATGGAGATGTAATTCTCCATGCTCGTCAATGTAATGCGTTGCTGCATAGGATAAAATCATTGGAGTCTATAAGCACCTCTCTCTCCTCCCAGACACCTATGAGGAATTTGAAACAAACTGTACACTTTGCAGTGACCAAAAGATGGCAGTGTTTCAGAGCATTACACCTATCGATGGATGGTTTTGGCTAGTCTTACATCTTGTCCTCATAATAGTAAAGAATCAGCTGAATTGTGATTCTGTAATCCAATCACAGGGAAACGAACAAAATGGTTTTAATGCTATTTCATTACAAGGTGACCTACAAAACCATAGTAACCAACTGCCAAAGCTCCTAATGTGTTCTCCTTCAAGACTAGGAAGCCAGAGCCATGTCCAAAGTTATATATATGCTTGTAGAATAGATATATGTGTGTGAGAGAGACACAGTTGTGAGGAACTGCACTATAGACTTGTCTTAAAGATTGTTTGCAAGGACGGTCACAAGACCACCGGGTTCTGGAAACCCCGACTTGTGAAGGCGCTATGCCCGCAGGGGTGTTCTGCCCGGACATGTCCCTGCCCCAAGTGCTGGGGGGCACGAAGAGACGTGCCATTGCTGTGGAAACTACAGCCCTCAAAGGGGTATTTAAGGAGGGAGAAAAGGAGGGAGAGAAGAAAAAGACAGGGAAGACGACCCCCTGACCGCACTGCACCATGCCGCATCACTGTGGGAACAAGCAACTGAGACCTCCTCACCTGCCTCGCCGCTGGTGGTGACTATTCTTGCTGCCCTATCCAGACACCTTGCTTGACTTCCCATCTTTCGTTCCATCCAGTCCTATTGCTATTCTCTTTATTACTTTTCTTTTTGTAATAAAGGGTGTTCTGGGAGTGCGGCATTTGACCCCATTTGTGTCTTAATCTCACTCTCGGGATCATATCGAAACCTTCCCCGACATCAGTTTGGGACATTTAAATGATCCTGACATCGGATCGGGACAACAGCAAAGAATAGATTTCAGATTAAAAGCTATATTTTAAAAGTTTTCTTCAACAAGGTCTAGGCCAGGAGCTGTGCTGAGCTAAACTTCGCATCAGAAAGGCTGTAAGAGCTCACCCTGTCGCATGGTAACCAAACACAGGGAGAGAAAATCACGTGTACGTCTGTGAAAGTCCTGCAATTTGCTTTCAGTTGTGCAAATCACCCGAGAATCTAAGCAGCTGCACCTTTTTAGTCTGTATTAGCATCATTGTAACATGGAAATGATACATCACCATAAAAGTGCACTGCCATTCTCCGTTCCTTGATAAGGAAAACTCTTATTTCTGTCTTCAGCATCTGTACTCCTACAATGTTTATGGAGAAGTCTACATCCCTCAAATTACTGCAGAGAACGGCAAGTTCATTAAGCCTATTAACTGTCCTGACATGGGTACGTTTCAAAGGTTTGAGAACTTACTTCTGTTTCAGCAACCTGTGCTACCCCCAGTGTCCTATAGATGTACCAGCATATTACACGTACACACACACAGAATGTTAGGGATTGGAAGGGACCTCGAAAGATCATCTAGTCCAATCCCCCTCCCGGAGCAGGAACCTAAATGAGATCACATAGAAAGGTGTCCAGGTGGGTCTTGAATGTCTCCAGAGAAGGAGACTCCACAATCTCCCTGGGCAGCCTGTTCCAGTGCTCCATCACCCTCACTGTAATGCAGGTCTACACAAAGGGGCTACAGAAATCTTGCACAAATTCCGCATCTTCCTGTGCAATTGCCTAACTCTGTTTCCAGGTTCAGAAGGAAGCAGAGCATCTGCTTTCTCTCTGTACTCACTTCACATTTGTGTATGTTTCTAAGCTTCTTTGTTATATACCAGTTTTCACTGATACATCATTTAAACATTGGTTTTATATGGGTGTATACTGTAGGTATCTTTTATGGGTCCATTCCTGATGCCCAGCTAAGCCCTTTTAGCAGTCCCTCTTGAATCTCCCACCACAGCCTTGTACTAGCCATTTAGCTTTCAGGTTTTTTCCTGTATTTCTGCAGTTTCAGAACTCCCACTATTCCATTTAATTGGCTGATTTCTACAGATTTTATCTTGTCTTCATTGACTTCATTCTACATCCACCAGCTCACGCAAGGGCAGTGCACAACACTCCTCTCAAACACGCTGTGTTTCCTGAAATGTCTGCAGTCTCCCACATCCCACAAGGTTTCCACATGTAGCAGTTGCTAGTTGAAATCTTCCTTGGATCTAACCTTCCCAATTCACTTTTTTCTTTTTATTTTACAGAATAAATCTGTTCTGGGGATTAACTGTGTTTTTATGGTGGAAAGAGCATTTGTCTGTAAGACCCAAGGTTACCTGTTACTGGCATAGGAAGACTTAACATTAAGGAGACAAGAAACTGGAGGAGGAGTAAAAAGATGTCACAGTTAAAGAAACTGAAAGTCAACCTGAAGAAGAGTATCCAGTATCTGCTGCTGGATTTCCTTTTGATGCTACTGGCTTTAATCTTCAGGTCTCAGTCTGTAGTCAGTAAAACGTGGATTATATTATCCCCTCTAATTGAAAGATGTCTTAATTCTCACAGAAAATGGTCTCCAGTGACTTCAATGCAGAATATAGGGTGTTCTCAAAATAAAAATAGGTTAAAAATAAACTTTTTTTTTTTTCCTTCTGCAAAGAAACCGCAGCCAGAGCTCTTTGAGATTAAAGAATGGCTGTAGCAAACAGCCAAAACATTGAGCAAGTTTAGCAGGGGTTAAAATTTTGTTGAAGGACAAGAAAGTTATCACCTCCTTCCAAGTGGCTTTATATCCCTGGGATAGCTGTGCTGTGCTCATTAGTTCTGCAATAGTACAACACTACAAGAGAGCTTGCTCTTCAATTCAGTTGCCTTGTTCTTACAGAGAAATAACAGAGGTCTGGATTTACCCACTCCTTCCCTTGATGGAAAATGGCAAATCACCTTTGAGAGCCTGGGAATAGGAAGATAAATATATGAAGCTTTCCTCTTTGCAGTTGCCTAAGAGGTAAAATATCTGTGAAAAGATTAGATGAGCTGGAAGGGTTCCCTTCTAACTACCTAGGAATGCCGTCCGGAGAAAAGGATGGAAGAAGCTATTGCTGGTCTCTCAGGTTCATCTTCAATCGACCTTAGTACCCCAAAAAAACATTTTAATTTAATTGCTCAGTGTGAAGGAGCATTGGGAAGGGGAAAAGCCCTAATAACTTGGCATAGCAGAATGATAAAAAGCCTGAAATGAAATGACTAGCAACAGCACAAGTACTGGGAATGCACACTGTCCCAGCAGACCCAGCTTCTTTTCAGAGCAGTCCAGCTTATATTGCTTCCTTCAGCCAGTTAGTTGGGGTCAGTGACTCTCCACTGGTTTCTCTAGAGCTCAGCCAGTTTCCTCCCAGAGAAGTATGAACACCAGAGACTGTTACTCATCTTCTCACACCAGCAGAACATCAGCAACAATTCTGATCCACAGCATCCAGAGATTGAATGCAAAAACGCTAGGAAAATTTACTCAAATAAAATTATGGTCCATCTATTGTTTCCCATCCTGTCTTTCATTTAACATTTTTCAGCATCAACAAGGTTGCCAGTAATCCAGCTTGTCCTTAGTCTTTATGCTACTGCCACTGTAACCACCATCCTTATCTCAACACCAAATACTTCTAATACATGTTTTTAAGGTAATCTCATAGAAGAACAACAACAACAAAAAAAAGTAGTCCAAAGAAAGCACAAATCTCAGAAAAACAAAGGTGAGCCACTGTCTCTATATCAAGAATTTTGGATTAAATATGAAGTGCTCACATCCCAATTCTTCTTTTACTCCTGGGATGATATTTTAAAATCCATAATGCCACATAAGAATACCCAAAACAGAAAGATGGGAAAATCCATTTTTATGGGAGAAACAGCACTTAGTGTTTGTGCTTTCATTCCTTCCTGGGGACCAATGCCTAGCTTCACTATAATAAATTCTCCCATTTTACTTCTCCCTCTATCAGTTTTTACATGACGTGACATTTCTCATTTATCTGCCATGCCACAATACCTATAATCATAGTCAACACACTATTTATTGCATACAGTGCTTTCCATATTGTGTGCATCACCTCATAAAATACTGGAAGATAGAATGAAACAACGCTGAATTGTTTAGTATTGCTGCAACACCTCCCATGTAAAGCACATAGAAAAAGGCCGTGGTGGAAGTGAAGCTGGTCATCGTTTCCTTCACATTTTCTGAGCAAGAAAAGAAAAAACATATTTTCTGCTGACCCTACCTTCTCGCTGACCTCACAAACTGCAGCTCCAGTGATCTGTTACACTCTCACTTCCCCACTACCACAAGGAACACGATCCCCTGCACTTCTCTTGTCACTAGGTCCCAGTATGCCAGTCCCTTGCTGAGAGTATTTGCTTTTCTTCAAACCCCTGAATTAGCTGGGTTAGCTTCTGAGCAGATCCCCTCAGTGGATGGTGGACACTAATGATCTCTCTTACTCATCCTTATGCTCCCAGCCCCTCCCACTCTTAAGCCATCAACCTACACCATGAACAACCAAAGTTATGGAGGGAATCTGAGAAAGGGCAATGCAGAGCTGTGCCAAGATGCAGTGACAGCACCCATCAGGACTGGCATTGCAGAGGTCTTCAACCAGCTCCTGCCTCCGTGCACTTTCAGAGTCTGTCCTATTAATCCAAAAATTATTTAAGCTTTTGCTCACCCTCAGAAGACATGTGTGGAGTTTTCACCCATAGGCAAACACCACCAATATTTTTCAGGGCTGCACACATGCAGAGTCAAACACTACAGAGCATTTATTTTCTCTTCTGACAAAAGTTATTAAAACATTCTCTCATTTTTACCTTCAGTGTGACCTTTTTCCTCGTTTCTCATCTTCCACCTCTATACAACCTCTCTGATGCTCTTTTCCATCCCTCCAAATCATGACACAACATTGTACAGCAACACAAAGACGCTGCCAGAATGGTGTCTCTCCAAGTAGCTGGTTTACAGGACCACGTTTGCCCTCCTGCCAGACATGCGATTCCCATCAGCATCTGTGCAAGCTCCTCTGCAAAGTGCTGGCAGTCCATGGCTCACAAGCTCTCCACCAGCCAGGGGAGGTTCTGGTGGGTTTACACTCCAATTTTGTTCAGTTTGTTGGGAGTGCAGATTTATTTCACTCATTTGTCTTTTAATAAGAATGAACTGTTTTCCCAGTATTTTTTACTGTTGTTCTAGAGTCAAAAAATGTACCTCTCTAATAAGTCTGAGCTAAGATACTTCACATATATATTATCTAAGCAACTGCAAGACCACAAGAGTCAGAAGACTCCACTAAACCATTGTAACTGCTATGCTGTGGAAAAGGAGGAAAATGTCATTTCTCAATTGAGCACATAACATTTGATTGAGCTATAGCATCTGTCTAGGAAAAACATCTGTGACAGACTGCAGAATATACATCAGATTATGTTATGAATAAAGCACATATATAATAACCAGGATGTTTTCTTTCACCATTTTCTTAAAAAAAAAACCCAAACCTATTTATAACTGCGGTAAGTGCACCACTTGCTAATAGTCCATGGGTATGTACGTTCTTGGAATACAGTTCTTATTCAAGAAAATACAGTAATATGCTCGTTTCAACCTTCAGTAGCACTTAGACTCTCAGCTTAAAAACAAGAATAAACCCTGTCTAGAAAGCTAAATGGGGTCTTCTTGGGGTCATCTAACTGGAACAGTATTAACCTAACAGACAGACAGCTATAGTGACAAAATCATTGGCTTTTAATGACTTTTTGCCATAGTAATCCCACAGTGATTTGAGGCATAAAAAATATGCAGAAAATGCTAAGAAAGGGGAAAGGTAGCACTGACTGTTAAGTAAATATTAAAGAAAGTGAACTCTCAGGCAAAGAATTGAAGGATGCTGACTTAATCCACTGAATGTCAGAAAGAATTGTTTCAGGAAGATAAAGAGAGTACTGCATCCAGGTAGGTATTGATTTCCATGGACCTGCAGTTCTCCTGCTCTGTTTAAAGTCATGTATCTGTGCTTGGGAAGTTCCTTTGCAAATCCTGTGTTCCTTATTTCAACTGCCACAAAGCTCCCAAAGGGGTTAAATTGTAAGCCAGGATGTATATACTTTAGGATGGTTCAACACAGTCTTTGAGACGCAGGGAGGGGACTACAAAAAAAAAGATGTGCTTCTGAAAGAGCATTTCAGGAGCTCAATTATCATGAAGAGGGGGAGTGAATCCAGCTTGAAGAAGATGGCTCTACTACAGAATTTAAACACTAGGTTCAAATAACACAATCTGGTCACCATCCACCAGGGAGGCTCAGCCATACCACGACAAAATTCACAGGCAGCAGATCACAGAAAATCTTCTCTTTGATAACAGAGGATGAAAGGACATGCAGAAATTTCTAGCTGAATTATGCCTGAAGTAGAAAATAGAGACAAGGAAGACAAGGCAATGGGTCTCGAGATTAGGAATCAAAGGGTCTGCAGTTCTCAAGGCTTTGGCACTGTGTCACATTAAGAATATTTTCAAGTCACTATATTCATTTGACTCAGTTTCCTCTAAATATTAAATATAAAATAGAAATCAAAGCTAGATGTATTTTCTCTTTTTTAAAAGACGAAAAAATGGAATGCAGTGATACGGTAATTGTTCACAATGCAAATTTGAAACAAATTTGTGAGGTTTTATAGGTAGTTCACAGCCCCGGACTAAAGAGCTCCCAAGTGTGCACACCTTTTGAGCCGCAGACTCAATGGAGAGCAGGCCTTTCCCACCCTGCAGAGAAGATGACATTTACAGCGTTTGCAGTCTGAGTGTCCTCTTAACAACAATCTCTACTTACAAATACTTCTACCAATTACTCGGAAATAAATATAAAATAGTTACTGCATATAAAATTTGGTAAGTGGCACAATAAAATAAAGTACAGAGTGCCATGCCCTCCTGTCAGAACAACCTATGCCTTGCACAATTGAAAGACTTGGGGGGGGGGAAAAAAAAACAACTCATGGCCACAGCGAGCAAACAATTCCAGGCAGACTCCCATACTGCAATAAAAGCAGTTGATGAGATGCCTTGATCCATAAAGAATAGAGTCATTAGGAGGAAAAGGAGGTGACATTGCCTCTGTATTTCATGCACTTTATAGTAATCCCAGACAAACATATGCAGCTCTTTTGGTTGGTTTTCTTGAAGGATGTTGAAAAATGGGTGTGAAAAATAAAACCTATTAAAAAAAACCTGAGAGCTGTACAGGGACAAAGGCAATGAGTGCAATGCCTTTAACAACAAATCAAGGAGCAATTGCTGTGGTGAGGAAAAGGCATCCTAAACAGAAAATACTGACAATCCCTTAAAAGAGAAGAGAAAGGCAGAATATTGACCAATAGCCAAAGACAAATTTAAACAAGAAATTAGATAAAAGATTTGTTGTTATTTTTCTTTTCATAGTGATGGTAAGTAATAATTTTATTTTTCCCACAAAGTTAGGAGGGCTGGATGACAGGACTATGCATGTTAGTTATCTTCAAAGGTCATCAAAAGGAGCAACCGGGGCCAAGACAATTCTTTTGGAGAGGAGAGGTGAGTGTAGTAATGATTTTTTTGCAGAGTCTCACCCCATCTGGCAGATGTGGTTGGTACTTGGTGGCCACATAGACACTCCCAGATGATACATGGAGGTCAGCAGCACACAGCAGGAGGAAATCCCACAGGTGGCTGTGGCCTTTTTACACACCTCCTTTTCCTTATCTTTCCTTAACAGATTTACAGTCCTTCTGAATTCACCCAGCAGAGAAGCTGCCTCCCAGGCATCTGTCTGTTTACAGGGTAGCAATCAGACTTCCACCACACAGAAGATAAGAGCTTCAGCAGCAGTTTGGAAACTGTTGACTGCATTCATCTTCCGCCAGTTGGCCTTCGGGAATAAAAACACCAGGTGAAACCGGGTGAGCCATCTCCTTCTGGCCTTTTCCTCCTGTGGCCTGGCCTCACCAGTACCTTTTGGAGCCTTCCTTTTCTTTCTTCTCATAAAGAATTTCAAAATACTGTGTTACTTGTCTGTACAGATAGACAGATTCCTATTACATCAGTAGAAACAATACATAATGACATGACATGTTGTAAGTTGTCATAATAAATTGATGTTTCACGTGATAGAACATTATAATATGAAAACATCTACAAATTTGTGTAATCTTTCAAGAGAGTTGACAGAGGAAAGTTTAGAGCAGACATGTAGGAGTCAAGAAACAAGAACATTTTTTTACCACAGAGTGTTTAATGTATCCCTCTACTTTCACATTAAAACATCCAAAGCGAAGAAAGTGTGTAGAAACACAACAGAACTTGAAGTGTGTGAAGCTGTTTGCAAGCATATATCTCTTCTGTTTGGGCAAATTCCTCAGATGACAATAATTTTAAATTCTTGTTATCTTTTTGAATGAAGTGTCAGAAAGAGCCAAGTACAGTGACACCAGAGAGGGCTTGAAGCTCTGGTCACACAAGGAAACAAACCAGGCTGGAGTGGCCAAAAATGTCTTTATGATATAAAGATCCAGAAAGCCTCTTTCTAGATCCCAAAGTTTCCTCATAAAATGCCTGAAGACTTTCTCTCAACTTCAATCTGATACTCAAAGCAGATTTTCACAGAGCTCAAGGCAAGAGAAGTCCACTACGTTCTCTCCTATATTGAAGCAGTAACTGTCCTAAAGCTAAATATCTTAGCTTGAAGGACGTTTTCCAGACCACACTGTTACTGTGAAAGCACAGGTGAAGTCAAAGTGCCACTTATGCTTGAGATTTCTACAAGATGACCCTGTCAGATTAAGCATGTAGGAGAAAGACTAAAACTCCCAAGTTCTCAGCCCACCTGACACAGCGAAGTTACGTCTTGCCCCAAACACAATGATTGGTATGATCCTCAGTAGGCAAGTGAGACACATCAGCCAGATGGTTTAGAAAAAGCACACTC
>NW_010299249.1:0-25859 GCF_000700745.2 Antrostomus carolinensis | reverse complement strand
ACAGGAAAAAAGTAAGACAGAGTTGGTTGTCTGTACAGTGAGAAAACAGAAATCCTTCCTGACCAATGCAAGCAAACATCTGCTCTCCTGAAACATAAACAGTGATTCAAATCAGTCTCAAAGGAGAGCTGTAAATTTTAGGATTATGTTGAAGATAATGCAGGCAACATGTTGTCCTCAAGACCCAAGAAGAAAAGGATAAATGATATGGGATATCTGTAAACTGCTATACCAGACAGAAGCCCTGCATGCAGCCACTCTTCCCAAATATGTGGACTAGCTTGATACTTTTTCCTCAGAAATTATTTTAACTCTCATTTTTAAAAAACAAAACAAACCCACAAAACCAAAGCACAGCTCCACTTTGAAAAGTCACAAAGAATAGTGAATCCATCACTTTCCATGGTGACTTTTATAATAATTTATAAGGCTTACTGCTAAGTAATTGCCTATTACTTCAAGATAAAACTTACCCAATTTCATCTTTGGATGTTTTTGCACCTTTGTTAGCAAAATGCTCTCTCTCCTACCGTGAGATGAGCTATTTCCCATCAATAAGTACCTACGCCCAGTGATAAGATCACTTTGCAATTTCATTTTGATTAATGGAGAAGCTACTACTGCTATTCGTTACTTTCAAATTTTAAAAAAAAAAAAAAAAAAAAAAAAAAATTGATTTTTTAACACACCAGCTAAAACAAGGAAACAAACAAAAAACTGTTTCAGATCCAGTGAAAACATATTTTCCAGACAATCACAACCATCAACACATTTTACTCAAGGTAAACTCAAACCATTTTGTTCAATCTAAGACAGCTGCCTCATGCAATTTTTTGTGTTATTTAACAATTTCAATATTTTTCTGAGGTTTCTTGTTTGTTTTGAGATAGCATCTGAAAATATGCTGTTCTCAAACAAAAAAAGATTCACAGGCTTGTGTTGAAATGTACGCCAACCTGTTTCAGTATTTGCAGAATGCTGAAATATTTTTTTTCTTCTTTTTCTACATTTTTAAATTTCCCTTTGCTCTGCATTTTTCAAAACAATAGGGAGACGGAAAGATCACTATAGCAAATTTTCCAATTTTCCCAAATTTTCTCTTTCTTCCTTAAATGTCATTTTTTTGAAAATGTTTCAGTGATAAGTGTTCTCACTCTCTTTGTAGATAATTGAGATTTTAACACATTTACAGTGTCTGACTGGAATATCATAAATAGTCCTGGAACCACTCACTAAGAAAGTATGAGTGCAAAATATCAGTTAGCTGGTTTATAAAGACAGCACTGGCCATTCTGGCAGTGAATGTGGGAAAAACAGTATGTGATCATGTAATCAAAGGCTGGATCACGAAGCTCATGCACAACGGGACTGAGTTAAGCCTTCACAGGCAAATACCTTAATTCTGTCACTTACAAACTCAACTGGCATTTCCTGGACACTCGACTTCACAAGCTGAATAGCATTATTTAACTTAGGGGTTGTGTGTAACTAATGATGACTAATATGACAGACCCATAATCATCTATCTATCACTGTGGGAAAGAGATGCTTAGATAGCCAAGTTTTTCACATAATTTCATCTGAATAAAAAGTAAAGCAGAGCTTGAGTCTGTTTTGAAGCTCACGGGGTTTGGAGTTAATAACACGTCGGGCAGCAGTCTGCACATTCTTGTAATTTACCCAATAGCACATACGTACCCATCATGTCGCCAAACACAAAAAGCAGTATAGATTTCAGCCCTTGATGATAACTTGCACTCATCATGAATTCTTGTCATGAGCACAGTGATTGCCTCTAAGAACGACCACTGCAATTTTTCACTGCTGTACCACCCCGTTCAGGGCACAGTGATTTTTTGTCATCATCCACCAGTGTGGATCCACCAAACATGAGGTTAACACTAGTGGATATTGTCCTGGTTTTTAGCTGGGACAGAGCTGGGTTTCTTTTCAGTAACTAGAACAGCGCTGTGTTTTGGTTTCAGCCTGGGACTTGTTATGAGAGAGACACTGATAACATCCCAGTGTGTATTTTTGTCACTGGAAGTTGAAGGACTTTGTGTTTTGTTAGTCTGCAAGCACAAGATCTAAGGGGGCGAGGAATATTTAAATTAATAAGCTAAATTGGTGTTTGGATACACCAATGGGATATTCCATATCATATCACGTCACATCCAGTATATTAGTGAGGGTCTCTTCCTCTCTTGCTCTCTCTGGCTTTCTCTCGGGCTCTCGCTCTCCCGGGATTGCAGTTTCAGTTCGGGATTGTCGCTCCTCCGGGACCGTTATCTGGGAACAGGCTGGGCTTGGTTGGAAGGTGGTGAGCAATTGCACTGGGTATCACTGATTTGCATATTTCGTTATTGTTGTTATTGTCACTACTATTTTAATATTAGTATTATTTTAATTTTAATTTTATTTTTATTATTGAATTGTTCTTATCTCAACCTACAAGCCTCCTTATCCTTGCCCCCCAATCTTCTCCCCTATCCCCTGGGGGTGAGGAGGAAGTGGGTGAACGGCTGTGTTGGCTGCTAGCCTAGTGAAACTATCACAGTCATTCTAAAAACCAGGATAGAGTGTTAACTAGAGTTAACACCACTATTTTTCATTTTTTCAGTTTTTTTTTTTTTTTTTTTTTTGTTGGTTGGTTTTTGTTTTGGTTTTTTGTTTGTTTGTTTTTGCTTTTTTAATTCAAATCCCTGCTTAGAAGGATCTGAATGCTGCTTTTGTGCTGACTTGGTCATTGGATTGCCCAAGACATTTCTGAAGCTGGCAGCAGTTCCATCTGTTAACAACAGCAGAAGAGAAAGGTAAGTCAATAATAACGGCCTGCCAATCACTGCTGCATGAGAAAAAATACAGGCCCCGACCAGAGCCTAAAGTAGCAATGGGAAATTGGCCTCAACAGACTTCTTGGACTGCAACATAAAAGTTAGTGAGGCCAGAGGGATTTTCTTAATGAAGATTATCTTCCAACTCTTCATGTTAACATCCTCAGGTAGTCAAAAACAGAGGAAATGAGATGACAGTAATCTTTGGAACATCCTGAGAGGTATGTTAACAAGTACTAAAGACATGCATAAAATTTAATCTGGTATATTTCAAACATTAAGAGTTTGGAATTACCATAAAGAACCATAGCAACAACAGGCAATTAATTCACACTTATTCAGATTACCATAGAAACTGGACCAACATACCAGAAATTATCTATAATGTCTCACTCCAAACATTCAAGCACAGTCTATAATTACCATAGTAATTGACTGCTTGTAATAACCACAGAAATATTATAAAATCTCTATGAAACACCATGAAATCTTGGCATAATGAAGGCCAAACACAAATTTTCAAAACCTGCACAGCTTTTGCCTGTATTATAATATACCACATGGGAGTAAAAAAAAAAAATTTTTGTCTTCCAACATGGTACTGCAGAAGAAATTAACGCTATTCTGTCAGACGAAAAGAAAAATGCACTTAAATCATGACAAATCACAGCAAAAAGCTGCCAAGGCAGAGCACTGCTGCAGTGTGCAGAGCACAGCTACGTGAAGCATCGCCTTGCTCATTTTTTTCAGGAAGTCTCCCTTTGTTCAGAGTTGAGCAGCCATTTTGTTGCTGAACCTTGTGGTAGATTTTTTCCAAACCATCTACTGTCAAGGAAAGCTTAAAAAAAAAAACTAAAAAAAAAAGAGAGAGAGAGAGAGAGAGAGAGAGAGAACGACCTCCAGTGCTGAAAGACATTATTTTCTTTCAAAATCTATTGCTTTTGCAGGTACCTCAGCAACAAGTCTATGTGCTCAGGAGGATTGCCCTTGACTCCTTGTGCATGTTCACAGCTTTTTCAAATCCCTAAATACAGAAAATTATACTGAAAATATTGTTGACCTGATGATAAGAAATGGGTACCTGATTATATCCAGTATGACTAATCCTACATAAAACATACTTGGGGACTATTTATATGGGATTTTCAGTAGTTTCAATTAAAGTATTGCTAGCAAAACCATTAAAATATAATTCAAACTAATCAGTGCTACTAATAAGGATGGGGAATTACTGATTCAGTGGAATTTTGAAGGCATCAAACAGGCAGGACTGGAGCAGAAGCGAATGCAAATTATTAACTCAAAGAGCTGTGACAAGGAAGAATAGCTCAAAATAGAAACCTCTTCTCCCTTTTGACTCTACAGGAAGACTAAGGATAACTGCTCTCCCCATGCTAAAATTAATCTCTGACCATTTCTCCTCACCACCACCATCAGCCCACAAGTCCAGTACTTATTGTGCATTACACATGACAAACTTCAAAGCACATGGAAGTCAATGGGAACATTCCCATTAACTCCAATTGCCCTTGAATAAATTCTTCAGAGCAGTTTCACACCAGTTGAGCTTCATAGCTTTTGACTGAATTACTCCTAATTTACACTAGCACTAGAGATTTCTGTCAGTGAATGTGGGAAGCCTTGTACATATCTTTTCACACAACAGATAATGAAAAGATAAATAAACATCTGTTGTCTGTGGGAACTTCAGAAAGGCAATCACCTTGTGCTGAACGCTTCCAAAACATATTGTGAAAGAATCCTCTCTTAAAAATGTGGCCAGCTTGAAAAGATCAGAGTATACCAATGTCAAGGTCTTGCTGGACAGTTACTGATAATTTGTGAAAATGACTGAAATATTCAGAACTTGGAGCCCTGGTTTGGATAAATATTCTTTTTAAACCTTTTGCATAATTATCCAGAATTCCCAAGTGTTACCAGTCAGGAAGTAAAACTTACAAAGAAAGTACTGTATGCAATGTTTTCCTATGCCAGTGGCATAATAATGTTTAAAAGATCAATTAGCCTGTTCTTTTCCTTCTCTTCCCACTCTCCAGCCCCTCCCTCCCACTTCTTGGAATATCTAAATTTTGGAAGTTCACAGAAAGGATGCAAAATGTCTACTTGAAACTCTATTGAACACCCACAAAGTTAGTTCTTATTTGCTTAGCAATCCTAGTAGACAATCATACCAAAACAACCACATTGTCTGATGCAATTAGACATCAGGTATTCTGAATTATAGATGAGGTACTGAATGACTTTGTGTAAGTCACTCAGTATAGCTCTGTAGTTATAACAGAAGTTAGCTGTTGCAAGGATATTCTAAATAATTTGTCACTGACTCTCGAAAAGCACTAATTCTTGGCTGAAATTGCTAGAGAATGATATAGCACTGTATTTTTCATTGTACTTGAATGAGTTTTGGTTTGGGGTTTCCTTTTTTATCCCCCACATGATATTTTTCAGGAAACTCAACACTGACAGGACGGTACAAATTCCTCCAGGCTGCAAATGCACCACATAAAATATTTAAAGTGAAATCTGGTCTTGGTGACAGTCATAAAGTTAATCTTAGCTTCTACAACCACTTGAGCACATCACAAACCATAAGATAAACTGCTCACAAAAATGCTGCGTGATTTGATAGGTAATTTAAAATTCAAGGCCTTCACAAGTACCACCTACAGCAAGTATCAGCTGTGCAACTCACAGCACTTGCTGCCAGCTGCCAGGTCCATGTGCACATGTCAGGCACACCCAGCCCCTCGCGGGCACAGCCGAGAGGCCAGGACACTGCAGCACCTTACAGCATGCATCCTGCCTGCATAAAACAGGCATAGACCTTGTGTCCACCTGGGCTTCCTTCCAACAAGGCAGCTGAGATTCAGAGCCTGCCTCACCAGCAACTACAAGTGCCCATTCCCTTTTGTGAAAGGGACCTTGCCAGGAAGAAGTAAGGCTTATGAAACATTTAAAGACTCTAGATTAGAGGTGGTGTGGTTGTAAGGCAGCTGAAGAGCAGATGCTTGGTGTGGGCAAATTATCAGTTTAGTGAAATTTTTGACCCTCTGGCAAGGGTCAAATAAGGAGCCACTCCCAAAATTTAAGATTCAGAGACACAGTTCAGTGTGGTATAAATACATGTGATTTTATACACAAGCGTTTCCACTGAAGCTTATATGTCAGAGTATTAATGCTGTCAGTTTGATGTGCTGATGTCCTTAAGCACCTAAGCAGAACTACTCACATACTTTACATTACATATACAAGTTGAATAAGTATTTTGCTGACTCAGTGCCAGGTCCTGGATGAAGTTGATACTTGAAAAAGACCATAATTCCTACTGAAAAGGCCTAATGTCATCCCCAGAAGAGGGCAGTGCTGGCTTAAACTAGCAGGACATGGGTCCTCTGAAAGTCTTGGCTTGCAAAGGGCAATGAATTTCTTAAAGCAAAAATTCACAGACAGAATATTGCAAAGATACATAAAAATTACCACACTGCACAGGAACAGCCAACAGAGCAATCCTGAGTGAGACACCAAGTTCTGAAACATTTATCAACACCGTTCATATTTTGTCTTCAGCTCTGTGCAGAACTTGGGTCTGTTTCTCACAGCCTTCCTGTCTTTAGGAAGCCCTGGACAGGTTAGATGAATTGCTGTTTCTAGGAAAAGGGAAGTGATTGATAGCAGTTGTTATCTCCCATTTGATCTTGTAGAGATCAATCTGTCTGTTCCTTTTATCAGAGGCATAAGGAAGGGCTTTGTGCTCAGAGTGATGCAGATATTATTCCCCCAGAGGTACAGAGAAACTTGTGGGAAGGAGTTCTTGGTTCAGATCCTCCTCTTACCTGGGTAATTCACATGTAAAACCAGCAAAGAAACTGCATATGTATAAAACTTAGAGAACTGAGGCCCTGGGACTAAGAACTGTAAGAGGACTGACTGCTTCCAAGCAGAGAGAGAAATGAGTTGTGGGACTGGTATGGAAGTAACCTCCATGCAAGGGTAAATAACAGACTTAGAGGTCAGCCTGCTCTTAGCAGATCCTCTGACTTTCCTGCCAACAATCTGTCCAGCAACTGGATTGCGAGGAACTGTATGTGTTCTGGGAAGAGGCAACCAGAGGAAGGTGGTGTTCAGCCACGCACAAGGCTGGGATGATGGGTTCACAGCCTGGATGGCCTAGGTTGTTGGCTGCCTTGGCTGTGAACAATTCTCAAATAACACATAGTCCTGTGGGTAAAGCAAACTCAGAAAACACCTTAAGAGAATGGAGCGATTCAAACCCCAGCCACAGCCGAAACTCATGGGAAATGGAAAGAAAGATAGGAGGCTACTGCCAAGGATTTAAACGGAGCTTTGTTATGTATCAGCAAGAAATGGGTGCCAGCAAAGCGGAGGGCAATCAGAAGATAGCTTTGTGTCTGACAAGCTCCATTCCTGACAGGCTTTGACTCTGATCATGTGACATTTTAAAGAGCTTTTAGTTATTTCAGGTACGGGAGGTTATAAAATGCAATTACAGGAGCTGGAGGAGGCCTGCACACCAGATAAAAACCTGGCAGAGATGCTTTCAAGCGAGAGGCAGGGAAACTGAAAGCTTTGTGCACATCTTAATGCAAAGAACAGGAGAGCTTTTCGGGTCCTGCTTGTGCCTCTGGATCAAGCACAGAGAAACAAACTTCTGGAGGAGTTGTGTAAACACAGGAATTCAACCCAAAGCAAAGTTGAGCTTAGGAAACATGGACAATGGCTTCACACTGTGAACCTGATAAAAATAACAAGATACTACTCAAAACTGGAAAACAAAGGCCACACAAAGCTCAACACCAGTGCACCGTGGGAATCAGCTGCTCCCTGGGGCTGGGCACTGGGAGCTCCCCCAGCGGGAGTGAGGGCAGGGCCGGGCAGCCATGGCCTGTCCCACCACCCCAGCCAGGAGCAGGGCGGCTGGGGAACTGGGCAGCCCCAGCCCTCAGCATCGGGCACCTCCCTGGGGAGGGAGACGGGCGGAGGTTGGGACACAGGGTGGGCCTCCAGGTGGGGGGTCAGGCCCTGTGAGGGGAACTGTGCTCAGACACAGCAAGGCCTGATAGCGCCCTCGGGGCCCTGACACTCGGGGAAA
Organism: Antrostomus carolinensis; assembly: GCF_000700745.2. Lineage (NCBI taxonomy): Eukaryota > Metazoa > Chordata > Aves > Caprimulgiformes > Caprimulgidae > Antrostomus > Antrostomus carolinensis. Next base: position 17,894 of record NW_010299249.1, on the reverse strand, counting down.
ACACACAACATTCGAGGAACTGAGAAGCCCTACAAGGCATGAAGCTACTACCCTCAGAGTTAACAAAAAGCACCTAAGACAAGGACCATGTCCTGATTTCACTGGGATGTAATCACAGAATTAATTCTCTGTCAGAAAAGCTGCATTTTAAGAAGACTGCAGCACCAGATCAAATAAGAACAAAGTTGATAAGACACTTTGTTTTAGTTTGTGGCCAGCCATGTTATGCAGGTTTCCATAGTGATCAACGTCTTTAGCACTTTAGAGTTAGTGAGGTGCTAAGGCCAGGAAGAGCAAAAGCCAGGGCAGCTGACCCAAGCTGGCCAGCAGAAGTATTCCACACCACAAACGCCACGCTCACTATAAACTGGAAAGTTTGGTAGGGATGATTCTTCCTCAATGGCCATCATCCACGGAGGGACTCACCCCTCGCTCTGCTCCCAAGGCCTGCTCTCCCGCTTGTTTTGACCATCACACTTTCGTCATCTGAGTATAACTTTGTGTATCTTATATTAGTATTATTTTTTACTATTGTTTCATTAAATCTGTTTTCATTTCAACCCATGGGTCTCCTTATGTATTTGTAACTACACTTGCTTTTAAAATTATTTTTCCTCCTTCATTGCTGTGGGAAAAATCCACATAAGCAACAAGGGAATCATTTGACAGTACATCTGGTTTTAAGAGTGAAATTATTCCATGCAAAAGCGCCTTGAAATACACAAAAGGAATGGTAATAAAGGAATTGCAGTCTCTTGGATAATCTGTAACATTAATAGATACGGTCATGCAGACAGAATTGTGATTTTTTTTTTTAGTCTGGCACCATACATCAGGATATTTGAGAGCCTAAATTATCTCCCTTAACCCTCATACAAAACACTGTTTTCATTAAAATGATTTATTACCAATTTTTTTTCTTTTTATCTTATCATATTCCTTCTTTACTTAAAGGCTAGGCATTCCACTTGTTCCTTTATAGAGACAAACTAACTGAGCTAACAACAGAAATCTCTACGCATGCAACATAGCTGGTGTGTGTGCTATTTCTCAGATTAAATTAAATCAATTCTGGATAGTTTCTTTAAAAAAAATCTGGGATTCTTTAATGAGAATATTGCAGAACTGGCACCATAATATAAGGGTGAACTTCATCGGGATCCTGAGTGATTCTGAGGGCAGGACACTGCTACCAAGCTACAGCCAAAAGCAGCTTCTTCTAAATTAGCTCTTAGAAAACCTTGCCTGTGCTTCATCAGGACTTCCAACTTTCAAAAATTGGAGAGAGGCAGATATATGCGCTGTGGATTTACAAATGAACCAGTCTAAATCCATTTATTCTGCTCCTAAAGCTAGTAAGAAGGCAACCAGTGATAACGCAGTAGTCACAAGCAAGGAGGCTTTATCATTTCAAATTGGAGGCTGACTGACAGAGGAAATATGTTGCTGGATAATTCACAAGGGCATGATTAATGCGAGACTTTCAGTAGATTTATCATGTGACAGACTCTGATGGGAAAAAGCAGTGGGTGGGAAGGGCAATATTGAATACAGTGAAGAAAAAGATGAAATGCAGCACAGCATTAGCCAGGATCACTCTCTTTGGTTTCATTTTAGCAACAGTTGGACGTAAAAATCCCAGCCAGAGCACATAGCTTTGTGTAGGAGGCAGTCAGCGATTAGGTGCTAGTGTGTGTTGACCTGACTCACTTATGTAACAACAATTAAGTTGCTGTGTTAAATGACTGCTGCTGATTAAAAGCCATAGAGCGGGTGTTATTCTGATTTACATCCATCATGTGAAGAGTGTGCCTTAATGCAGAAGCTGATGGTATTTACCAATCAGCAGCTGGCATTTATGGAAAGGCAGCAGAACCTCAGTAGTCAATACCTGGACTGATCTAGTCACAGAGGATACACTCTTTTTTTAAAAAGATGACCCTTTTAAAAGCATCTTATTTTACTGAGGGGACAAATCCCCATATCAGTGAAAATAAACAGCTGACACGGGGCCAAGAAATCTCTGGCTACTTCTTCCATTTTTTAACCTTCCTTGCACCAGTACCACCAGCACTACAAGGGACATAGCAACTGAAGTCATAAAGAGCAGAGGCATCTAAGGGAACCTCAAAGCTGCAGAAAAAAGGTTTCCACTCATCTTTGCTGTGGGCTTTCATTCTCCCCAGTGAATTCCTTTCCCCATAACCCTATAAGGAAAGCACCTGACATATGGTTAGTGTCACAAATGTACCAGTATAGCTGGCATGTCAGGCACACTCTACTTTTGCCTGCTAGACAGAAGTCAGATCTTGAGACTGGGGGAACCCCTAGAGACAGTGCATGTAACTGCTGCAGAGCACAAGCAAGAGACAGGACACAAAGAAAGCAGGAGGCTCTGGTTTAAACCTCCTCTATAATTTGGGAGCAGAATCCGTGACAGCTCTTGCTGTGTTTAAAATTGGGCTATCTCAATCACTTCTAAAACATAAAAGAGGCCAATATAAGCTCTGATGTGAGAAGTTCCTACGGCTAGCAGCAGAGAAGATTTCTCAAAGAGGTATCCCCCTGGGCTTGCCCTGCTCCTTACAGTCTTTTCCTGAGGGTCTGCCGCTGGCCACTACCAAAGCTGGGAACACTGACCCACATGCACATTTCTTCTGATCCAGCATGGCCACTCCTGATATTACAGCAAGGCAGTGGCTGTCTCCTCTGTCCTCCCTACAACACTGTCTGAGGAGGTATGCACCTCTTGAGAAGAAAAACTTTGCATTTCACGCAGGTGACAATAAGCTTCATGAAACTGGGACAGCAACTGTGATAACACTGTACCCTGCCTTACAGACTGATTCTTTTTAATTTGGGGTTGTTTGGGTTTGGGTTTTGTTTTATTTTTTCATCCTGGCTTTACTGCTGCTATCATATGCCAGGGAGAGTAAAACAGTAAAACCCAATGAAAATGACAAAAAAAAAAAACCCTAGTCGAAAGTCAAGCCTTCCAGTATAGTCAGATGCTCTGTAGTTAAACATGTTGGAGTACAGCAACTCACCTCACAACACTGGCTGAGGATCACCAGTACAAAGAGGCAGAGAAGCACCCTCGTACCTCTGCAATCAGTTTCTTCCACCATTGGCTCATGGTTGATAAACAAACTAAATGCCAAGATGTTCGAAGAGAAGACTTGATCTGACAGTGCAGATGACAGAGGATCTTAAATTCCACACAGAGCATAGCTAGCAACATGCTGAGGTAACAGTTGTGCCCAGTACATCAGCATCATACATCATAACTACCTCAAGATTGAAAACCACTGGTGCAGAAAACATATCGCAGGAGCTCTGAAATTCTCTTTCTTGAGGATATCTATAATGTCATAGTCAGTATTCCCGGAATGACAAGAACAATACAGGTAGGTAGGCTACCCTGTTCTGGTCAATGAGAAAAAAAAAAACAGCATGAGCTAACACAGACAGATTTCTGTCCCTAGCCAAGACGTGACTGTAGGAAGACTGCTTGGACAGCTGGCCCAGCAATGAGAAAACAACTGACCTTCAAAGATAGCAGCCCAATTATCATTCAGTATCTTTTCCTCCATCCTGAACAAGTCATCTCTCAACTAGCCGTGTTCATTCTATGCTTACAGTCTTTTTTTTTTTTTTTTTTTTTTTTTTGTTAATTTTATCTTGTGGAAACCTCATGCTAAATAATTTGTAGTGGGTAGGAAGAGCAGGTAAGCATTTTCAGAGTCCAAATAGCTGTGTCACCTGCAACTCTCAGCTAGAGCTTGTGCAGAATAAAAGGTCTGCAGCAGTCAACCCCAACATCCAAACTTAATCTTTATATATTATTGACTTTATTCTTGTCTATTGCTGTGACAGAAACTGCTCATATATGAAGAAGAAAATGAACAGAGCCCTGTTATATTACTTACAAAGTGTCAGAAAGACACACAAAGCTTTACACACAAATAGAGAAGAAAGTCCCTGCCCTCGAGATTTTAATCTAATCTTGAAGAAGACATTGTCAGTGGTCTCAGTTTCACATGGGCAGCATCACCACGTGTACAGACTGTTGGCATACATGTGTGGAGAACCCAGAGGTTATTTTACTGACTATCATAAAGGTCTAATGTATTCAAATTAGCATTTCCACATGCACATTTTCAGATACCAGCCTACAAACTGCACCTGAGAGCCCATATAAATAATGCCAGTTCTTTATAAGCAGCGTCTCTGTGCTTGACACATTTGAAAAATCTTTAACAGCTTTTTAATAGGTTTTTGCTTGAAAGACATTAAGCTATTTGTGTGGTCTGTTGTATTACCTATTTTCATCATTAACCATCAGTACCAATAATGATGCTGTTCTTCAGGGGTTATAATTTCTAAATGACATTCTTTGACCTTACCATGAAATGCAGAATGACTTTTTGAATTCACAGGGATTAGCCTGTGCTACTGAACACACAGCCAGTTTTTGATTCACCTGAAACAGTTCTTAAGCAGTCTCTGAATGCCACTGGATTAATGTGATCCAGAATAGGATCTGAGGATGGGGAATTCTGAGGGAAGTATAGCACAGGTTAAGAAACAGTGATATACAAGGAAGATGCTCAGATACCAGCTGCCAAAATTCTCAAAGAAAGCAGAAGCCCTACATTACAAAAGGAAACCAAGACTGCCTTGTTTTGCCTAGCAAAGAAAAAAAGGTTGGCAGGTGTCAGAGCTGTTTTTTTACAAACACATGAAACATTGTGAACACAAGATAGGGAGAAAAACTATTCAAGCCAAAGAGCCAGAGGATAAAGACAGGTAATTAATAAACTTAGCCTGCAATTTAGGCCCAGCAATGCTATTTGATTCACAGCCAGCCTTCTAATAGAACAAAGAAGAAAGAGAGCAGGAAGATCTAGCTACTTTTAAATGGAGATTGATTAGTCTGTGGAAGAGACTGTATGATGTGCTTACACCCCAAAAGTAGGACTCAATGATCTGGGGCAGGAGGGAGTCTCCTATGACCCTATGAAGCCTAAGCCATGGGGACTAGGATGGAATTTGAGTGCTGTGTTATGACACAGAGCTGTAAAACAAAAACTGTTCCTGACACAGCAATGATGGTTTGTGATCCAGCATGTGCTTGGCTGTGAACAAGGGGTTAAATCCAGCTCTGCTCTCCCTTCCACTTGTACCCTATTCAGAAGAGCTAATGGAGTGACCAGAAGGTAGGAGAATGCCACTGGGAAGGTCAGGTTCCAGAGGCAGGCTCACAGGACTGGGGTGACCCTTATGCCAGGGGATTTTCTACTGTAATTTCTATTTCTTGTCAGAAACAGTTGAGCAAAACACCTTGCTGAAAGGCTCTATATTTTCTTGCCAAGTCACTCCTTCTCTTGCTATTGTGAATGGAAACAGGAACTCAGATATACACCTCAGCAGTTTCTCTAATTAAAACTTATCAGAGAGAGCAGAAGGCTGTATAGATAAGTGTCAACAATACATCGACATCTACAACAAGGATGTACAACATGGGCCCATTCTCTGCAACTCAGCAGGTCTGGGAACACTAAGCTTAGAAAAAGTTGCTCTCCTCTTCACACAGAAAGATAAAAGCCTAGGTTTGTGCTGTTGCTTTTGAAATGCCCCCAAGGTAAGTCACTTTCCACCGTGTACAAGTGGGGGCCATAGAGATCCCACAAGAGATAGAAAGTGTGTATTTATAGTGTTCAACAAAACAAAATTTTTCACCTAGAGCAAAGCAAGACTAAACTGCTGAGCTCGCTGGGGCCAAGTCAATCTGGAGTACTGCGTCCAGTTCTGGAGCCCCCATCACAAGAGAGACATGAAGCAGCTAGAACAAGTCCAGAGGAGGCCACAAGGATGATCCCAGGGCTGGAGCACCTCTCCTACGAGGACAGGCTGAAAGAGTTGGGGCTGTTCAGCCTGGAGAAGAGAAGGCTCCGGGGAGATCTTATAGTGGCCTTCTCAAGGGGGCCTATAAGAAAGCTGGGGAAGGACTTTTCATAAGGGCAGTTAATGACAAAACAAGGGGAAATGGGTTTAAACTGAAAGAGGGTAGGTTTAGATTAGATATTAGGAAGAAGTTCTTCACTGTGAGGGTGGTCAGACACTGGAACAGGTTGCCCAAGGAAGTTGTGGATGCCCCCTCCTTGGAAGTGTTCAAGGCCAGGCTGGATGAGACTTTGAGCAACCTGGTCTAGTGGAAGGTGGCCTTGCTGATGGCAGGGGGGTTGGAACTAGTTGATCTTTAAGGTCCCTTGCAACCCAAACCATTCTGTGATTCTATGAATCTCTTTTCATCACTGAAGGCTGAACAAATGGGAAGGGTGGCTTCTAGCTTTCACACTTAGAGGGTGATGTTACACTTCCCCCATCACTATTACTGTTTGAAGGTGAAACCTGTGGGTTTTACATGTTGTGACCCTTACCTGTTGTATACTGTATCTCAAACACAGAACAGCAGCTGTCTATTATCTGGCTTTACAGAACTAGCCACAGAAGTTTTTGCCACTTTCTCTGGCTCTTCGGCTCTTTTAATCATATATTAACAAGGATTAGTGTCACATTAGCTGGAGCTGATATTGTCCCTACGGGTATTCCACTCAGATGTTGCCGTGGCACCCTAGTCTTGGTACAAGCAAGCGGAGGACCTGGGGTCTCATGAGTGATTTCTCACAAAGCAGATTTGCCTCACAACCCTTGACCAGAGATTTATACACCAAGCTGAATCATAATCCATAGTGTTATTTCACCCTCACTCAGACTGTTTTCTCCAAAACAATCTGCTGTGGCCTGTTAATCATTTACAAAGCTCTGCTCCCACATGGTGATGCTCAGTGCTAGAGACGTGTAAGAAATTTTATCCAAGATGCTAGTGGGCAGCTACCTATTACAACTCAGCCCTGCTGAGAACAGATGAACATCAGTGCAGGCTGTCAGTCAGCACAGCAAACACCAGTGCCCCAGACTGCACCCTCAGCCATTAAAATTGATGGGAAACAGGCGACTATGACAAAATTTTACAGTGAAAAAAAATTGAGGGTCTTCTGGGTAGTACCTACACCATCACAATAGAAACCAAATCCAGAGTAATGCTTGTGATCGAGAGCAATATAATTCTATTTTGTAAGCAACGAAGTTCAGGAAGAGAAAGAGAGACTACTACTCAATTGCTTTTCTAGGGGATGGTTAAAATACTTTGGTGTCTTTGAGGTAACAGAAGAGGGACACACGGCCCGTGTGGCTTGTGGATCCCAGAGGAAACAGACACAGGCAGCAGAACAGGGCGCAATTCAGTAGAAGATTCACAATTCTTCAAGGAGATGGGGTCATATCACAGTCAGGGTTCTGGATTGGATTGTGAAGAAGATCCAGGAATCAATATTTGTTGGATCATCAAACCTAGTAATAATGCAATGAAGACCTGCCTATACTTACTCTCTACATTAAGCAATGCAGTAATGATGATAGACATTCATCTGGCCCTTGGCTGAAGGAGAAAGGACAATACATAGACAACAGCACCCTCCACTGGGGCAGTGGTGCTTAGCAGATCTGTAGCTGTAAGTCTGGCTTCATAGCAAATGAAGTGGTAGAGAAGCAAAGCAGACACTCTCTACCTTTGACCAGTTACCTGGTCTTTGGGCTTGCCCCTCCAAAGGCACTTCTCTGGCTTATGAAAGAGACTGGGATGTAACTCACTGGGGAAGCCAAGATTAGTACTTCCCAGGAAGTATGTGAATTGGGGCAGATTTCTCCCTACCCCTTCTTCACTTCCTCTCCTGACCAGAGAGGTTGTGGAGTCTCCTTCTCTGCAGACATTCAAAACCCACCTGGATGCATTCCTGTGTGACCTACTGTAGGTGATCCTGCTCTGGCAGGGGGATTGGACTAGATGATCTTTCAAGGTCCCTTCCAATCCCTGACATTCTCTGATTCTGTGTGAATCAGGAAAGCTATAAGCATGAAAGCAGTGATGAAAGCATCCATACATGGCTCTGGTAGAGGCAGAACTCAGCACAAGCCTTCCAGGGAACACAGCATGCTGCTAACTGTTTTACTGTGAAAAGCAGATAGCAGATCATGGCCTTGAATATCTTTCCAAGCAAGCCCAAAGCACCCTCAACCCACCAACTGACCAAAGAATGGAAATATTTTTTTTACTGATATTCCCAAGACGCCTCTGAATTTCCCTGATGGGAGAGCAACCCTCCTTTGAAAACAAATTACAGTAAAATTACACTTGTATGAAAACAAAAGTGTCAGCAAGACTCCTGCTGTGTTTTTGGACTTCCCATATTCAGTGTACGAAAACATGTAAGAAAACAATAATAGCTGTATTTTCTTAAATACTTTTAGGCAGACTGTTGTTTTGGGGAGAGTTGAAAGAACACCATGACTCAGTACTGGTAGTGTCATGGCATATAAATACAGTTCTCACCGAGAGCATAACAATCACTTTGCTTTGATGTGCACAGCTGAGCAAGAAGCCATCACCAAAATAAACCTGATTCAAACATGCCAGAAATGTTTTTGTTTCTTTTCCTTTTTGCTCTTGGGTCATATTCACTCCTGGTACAGAAGAGTATAATTGCACTGGATTCTATGGTGTGAAATCTGCTTAGACCAGAGATTAATATAACTATAAATATCCACTTTCAAAATATGTATTGGTTTATCTTTTTAGCCTTTTCTAACTCTGCTTAAATATTTTTCATTGTTTGTTATTTTGTTTACAGTCGTGAGGAAAACCACGAGAAGAAGATGAGCACAACTTTACCTCTCTGTGAGAGAGAATGAGTTTTTATTTGCATGTTTGACTAAAAGCTGTGCTTGGAAAGAGAGAGAATGACTGAGGTAAGGTATTTTTGAGGTGTCAAGTGTATATAATTAGCAGGGAGCAATTAGCAGGGCATTTGGGGTACAAATATCCTAGTGTCACTGGGCTTCTGGATGCTTGTAAACCTCCACTTTCCATCCCTTCTCCTAACTGCCACATCCCCACTGAAGTAATGATAGCGTGACCATTCATGGACACACCTTAGCTTTGTTTATTTTTCAAACCTCCTTGTATGGGAGGGAAGATATTCCCTGTCAGGCAATACTTCCTCATAATTCTTTTTCTAGTTTCATAAAGCAAATATTGTAATTCACTGCTTCTGCTTTGAATTCCCTCCCATTTTTTACCTCCCTTCCCTACTTGTACACACTAGCAGTGATGCAATGTCTTAAAAAATTTCCTATACAGACATTAACTCTCCTGGTTTCCTTAGAGGTATGAGTTTCTCCCTCCCACACTGTGATATGATCTTAGGATAAGCATTAGTGGTATCAGCATAGGAGTAGTGTCTTGCCACAGGACTGCTCAGGGAAGGATATGGTCACCACAGTGGAAAAGGATACTCAGAGTATTCAAGGTGCTACTCAGAGACTGGTATTCTCTTCACTACTAAAGAAAATATACTTTTAAAGCTGGCATTTGCTATTCTGAATAAAATGTTAATGAAGACAAAGCTCCTATAGTTTTCACTTCTAAGCAAGTTAGAAGTTTACCCACAGGTATGGGATAAAATGCTGAGCTCATCTTGCTCCCACAGGGTAAGAATTACAGATGTCTTGATTCAACTAGAGCTTTAGAGCACAGTAAGTATCCCATGTTAGCTATCTGTTGGGAAAAATCCATCTTTTTGGCAACAGAACTAATATCAAAGTTTGCACTTTCAGTATCCACAGTCTTTTCGCATTGCAACATCAAACAAAACACAGCAACACACAGAGGGGATGCTGTAATTTCTGCTCAGTCATACCAAGCAAAGGTTTGAATGTCTTCCCACTAGGTTAAACAAAGGTCTGATTTCCTATGATACAACCCATGATTTATGAGGGTTTTCCGCCATTCAACAGCACAAAGACAAGCCATAAGCTGCGGCATGCGGATGCTGGAAGTATCAGGCAAATGATTTGGACACAGAAGGCATGTGTTCAGCTGCTGGTTCTGCTGCGCATCTGCATGCCCACATGGATCACCATCAGCAGTGGCAAATGGGTTATCCACATTGTAAATACTCCTTAGGTCCCTTCACCCCACTTAATTGTTACACAAAGTTGGCTCAGTGGTCTTTTCAAGTCCTCCTCTAGACTACAGAAAGCTCCTTCTTTTTGTTTTTAAATGAAAGTTTCTTATGCAACCAAACTCCAAAACCAAACTTTAAAGAGCAGTGCTGCTAGTCTAAACCACCGGAGACAGCAAATCCATCACTACAGAATCAAGGCTTAGCTAACTTCGTATTATCTTCTGACAAGTGATGTCTTTATTGTTCTCATAAAAGTGACTTCTAAATTAATGAGAAATACCCTGAGTGTTTATCCTATTGAGCTCCTTGTCCTGCTGCCTGAAAAAAATAATTAATCATTGCTTAATTATTTAGTCATGTCCCTTTTGCAAATAAATATCTTCCTGCAAGTGGCTCTCACCACCAGAGACTTAAACAAAATCTGTACTCCTGTCTCATTTGATTTAATAGGAGATTACAAGCTAAATACCACTTTAATATTACATACTAAACAAACACAGAAAGAAAAGCTCAACCAGGGGAAAACAGCAAATCAGGAAGATCTGGTTGTATTTGCTTCTTACTGTCATCAAGGAGAACACTTGAGACTTGAAATGGCAGGCCAGTCGGCACCACGGGACATCGCTCTCATTAAAAGGAAATACTATTTTTAAAATACAACACAGATGTCTTAGCAGAATTCTAAATATATCTACAATAACGCACAGTCAATCCACACAGAAATGGCCAAAGGCAGAATGACTGATGAAATAACACTATTAGGAAAAAAGTGGGGCTTTTCTGTTTTGTTTTGAATCTTTCTGTAGATAAATATTGACTAATATGAGGCAAGAGCATTACAACTACATCCCCGCTAAAGGCGAGTGACTGAAATTGATGTAACAAGTTTTCGCATTGTTATATTTCTTGGCTCAGGTGCACCTTGAGAAAAGTCCTTCCTGAGTGTACTTAGAAGCTGTTCTGAAGCCACCAAATTGATGAGTAACAGCAGTGCCAAGTCTTGACTATGAACAAAGAGGATATGACAAGAGATTTCTGTTATTGCAGTGGTGCTTAAGTGACAAGCCTTGTGGAACAAGTACATTTGAGGGACATTTGGGGCAGGCAAAACAATTCAACCAAGCAGTGAACTTGGATGACAATAATTCATGTTAAAACCTGTCAGAATCCAAAAATACAATACAGTCTGAGAAATGAAGCTATCGGCCTCATTCTCGTGTTCCTCTTCTCTAAAAGCATAAACTCTGCCTCTCTTCTGAAAGGCAGCAGGGCAGTTCCTGGAAGAGCAGAGCATGCAGTGGGACATAAACTATCTCCTCACTCACTGCAATTTTTAGTTGCTTTTGTAGTTGTTTTCCATCCCTAATCTCACACAGAAGGGCAAATCCCTTCCCGTCCCCACTACTTCCACTCACACCCCAGATGAAGCAGGGAGTCTCTGCAGAAAGAGAAACCACTCAGCATATGGGGCAGAGTAGAAGGTGCCCCATCCCAGACAATCACCTTAAGATCTATCCTTGGTTTTTTTCCCCTGACACTTTACATCTCTTCCTATGGCTCATCCATGACTCCAGGTTTCTCCTGTGTGACAACAAGCTCTGCAGCACAGGAGTTTTCTGATCAGGTTTCCAAGAGTTCGCAATACTGCTAAGAAATATCCCAGGACTTTCCCCACCACTACTCCCTGCTTGGAGAAGGACATGCGACCATCAGCCATGCTAATCCTTATTACATCTTCCTGCCAGCAATGCTGCAAGACCAGGATGCCTCCAGTTCTGAGGGTGAAAATCTGGACTTTGTGACTCTCTCCCCGTTGCCCCTTCATGCCTCCACTTTGCTCTCAGTCAGAAAGCCCTGAGCATTTCTCCCTTCTCTGAGAGCTCAAGGCTGGGGAGCCAGGGCTGTACAATTCATCAAGCTCAGAGGAAGCACTGACCATGCTGGTGGATGATGAACAGTGGATACCAGCAGGAGGTAAACAGAGCTGAAAGTTTTAACACTCCCAGAGTTCTGAAAAGCCAGGCGATACCATTCATAGGAAGCCAGGAGGTCCAGAGACAAAGCTGTGTTTTGACCAGATACTGCCTCTGACTCTCCTGTTCCCAGATTTGGTAACACACCATTCTTATTCCAGATTTTTCCCCACAGAAATTCATATTCACTGCATGCAGCAGGAAACAGAGTAATGATCTCTACCAATCAACTTCAGAAAGTCAAGATGTGCTCTGCTCCCCACCTCCTAAGGCTCTCCACCTCTTCCTCTCCCTCTGCCCCTTGTTCACTCACCCTGAGCATCAGCTTAGTGCCAGCCATGGAGGAAGTCTCAGCAGCAGCACCTCAAGAAGATCTGAAGAGTGGGGCAGAGAGGGGGAAGATGAGTCAGGTTCCTCAGAAAAATATCTTTCCTTTGTTTTCTGAAATCTAGTATTGAAAAAAAAAATCAATATTGAGATTCAATTGAAAATATAAAGCTTTTTATTTGAAACACTTTCAGATTGACCGGGGAAATAATATTTTCTACAACTAATAAGGTCTATATACACACTGTGAAGGCAACATATAACTAAGAATTTTTTAAAATAAACTTATTTTATAAAAGACATTTTAATATCAGCAAATTATAACTTCAAAGGTAGCTGTTAATTGTTAAACTTAAGCATATACCGGAGGTTATTTCTGTCCTTTAACACAATAATGTGTTAGTGCATTAAGATAAAATATGGTGCTGTATTTATTTTTGAAAGTTTTTTTCCCCTAGAAATGTGTACTTCTTTTACCCTTCCAGTATGGCTGCATACCATTTCTGATGACACTGCCCTTGCCTCTCTGTAATACACAGATAACAGGCTGCACCTGCATTGCACATCACACAGAGGCCATATCACAGCTGGGGCACAGGGGACCTTCCTCCAGCAGCATCTTGCCTCCATATCCAAGCAAGAGCTAGGCACAGAGGTGCTTCCCCACACCTGTGTTTCTCCTGGAAGGAAGACCCAGAGGACTTTCAATATGCTTGGCCAACCTCCAGCCAGGATCAGTGGGAGAAAAGGTAAAATTCACCAGTGTCATCATAGCCAGTGGTCCCATTTCACTTGTGGTTTCTGAATGCTACATCAGCATTGAAACAACTGACAAACGTGGGTGCTTCGTGTCAACCACACTTAAGCCATCTAATAAATTAGCTCCTTCTGCTGAGAGACCAAGTTCCCACAGCTGGCACACCCAATCTTCCAGCCAATATTTCATTATTATTTTTAAAATATACCTTCCAGTTCATAATAATAAATGGAATAGGCTTTCAAAATGGAGGTAGCTGAAGAAAAGAAACACTCCTATGTTAAATGAGCCTATGAATATTTGGGCCCCTGTAACACATAAGTAATACAACAAGCAGTATAGAAAAACCTTTGGATATTTTTGTATCTTAGTATAATGGAAATCTTGGTCAAAGATGTGCAGTGTTTTTCCCAGAAAATTTATCCTTAAGACCTGTAAAAAGAAAGAGCCATCTAACCTTTTATAGGTGGTTTTTAATTTAATTTTTAATCTATAAAAAAAAAAAATGAATCATACATGCTTTTTTTTTTTTTTTAACATTAACACAGTCTTAAAAGGTACCAAAATATTAAAGTGAGTATGGCATTGTAAAAAGACTTTTTCAGTGGGGGGGGGGAACAAACAAACAAACAAACAAAAAAAAACAACACAGTGAAAGGTTAAAGGCTTGCCATTTGAGGAATTTTTGTTTATACACACATGCATTCTGTTGGCTAGGGCAGTACACTAAATGACATTCTTGCTTCTTCTCTCTGTGCTCAAGGCCTAATAATACAAATAGATTTTGAGGCAGATATCATTTTTATGGCAAGTCTATCAAATGATCTCTAGATAAAGCTTCAAGGCTAAAATAGTTTCACACACTTTGCAATAAGTCTAGATGGCCTGCAGAACTAGTTATATTCAAGTGTTGTTTTGAAAATACACACTTCATATCCAGACCCCGTACCAATAGCCTGTGGCCCATCTTTTTACCTTAAAGGGAAAATACCAGAGTTCAAACATTAGAAATTCTCAGACTGGACCCTTCCTATGGCAGTGGGCTTGGAAGGCACCTTCAGATCACACATCAGTATTTCTAGCAGCTGCCTTGAGCAGAGGGAGAGACAGGGTTTACACACCATGCCTGCAAAGGATGGGTCATGTTGGCTCTTTGTACTTTGCTCTTTGCGTTTACATAGGACTTGTCACTCTTCCAGATGGGAATAAATTGGTTGCTGGTGCATCACTGTTTTTAAAAAGGGACCGACACCTGCTGCCATCTCCCAGGCTGCTGACAGGCAGGGCTGACATGAGCATTTCATTACCACTGTCAGAATTACAGTGAGTGACAGCCAAAAAATCATTAAGTGTTTCAGCAAGATTGCGGTAGAGCTCTGATTAATATTTAAGCACCTATGTTTGCAGAAGCAACATTTTTATTTGCTTTAAAATACTTCTGATTACAGTGTAGTCCAGCGTTCATAAGGCAAAATATAGCCATGTGGCATTTATGAATAATCCTATGCTTTGTTTTGTTGTTTCAGAGATTTTTCATAACCATATGAAAGTATCTCAGCAATTCACATTGTAATTGAACTGGAACTACTGGATTAAGACAATTTTCCATTTTCAATGCCTACCTGCTGAACCAATTAACTTCAGGACTTATCTCTTAATGGAATACTATGGAAATTGAAAATTTTCTGATTGCAACTATTGGCTGCAGGTGCTGGAATAGCAGAAGACCACACTCAGTCCATGAGTTCCTTCTGTTTCTGGCTCTTATTGTCACAAAACACTCCAAACATGAAAAGAAAAAAAAAAAGCTCCTACAATTTTTGAGTTATATCTCTGTCTGGAAAAAAAAAATCTGAGGTGCAGGTATGGAAAGGTATTGAAAACAGAGTTGTTTCCTTGGTTTGGGTATGAGTTCCTGGAATTCAAATGAGCTGAAGTGAACCCTTCTCAAAATGGTAAATGGTCTGAACCCAAATGTGGAAAACGGTAGACCTGAAGTAATTGGTCTGGAAAAAAAAATACATGAGCTGCTGAGGGGAGACTGAAGCACAGCTTAGAACGAGCAAGGCTCTTCCTCACCAGTACCTGTGCAGTAAATCTCTTATGCTATCAACTCTTTCAGAAACCTTGGGAGTCTTTCCTGGCGAGCAGCAGAAGTTACAGAAAGTGACCTTAAAGAAGAATCAAAATGACAAATTTTCACCGTCAGTGCCAAGATGGTTGCACTTCTAGTCACTGTCAAAACACAAAAAGCCAGGAAAACACTTCTTCAAACCAGTGCCGAGATTAGCTATGTTATGGATAAATTCTTGAAAATTAAAATGCAGTGAAATCTAACGGACATCTCAGTGCCAAGTCAGGTCAATGTCAGGTAAGATCTGTGTGCATCTAAGAAAGCTTGCAGCACTCTTAAAGTGAATCTCATACTTATTTTGTGATTGGAAAGGATTCAGAGTTCAGTGACCCTAGATAAACTGGAAAGAGCTAACACATTAATACTCCAATTGCTACTGATGAACAGTATTTTTAAACAGAACTTGGAGATGTAATTTCTGATGTGGGGCTGCAAGGATCTCCCTCCAAAATTGACAGAATTACATATGCACACTGTGAAGAAAGACTGTGCAATTGATATGTGGGAATAGACTTTGGTGTAAAACCACACATCATCTTGTGTATCAATAGGAAGGTGTTCATTTACATCAGCTGAATTTTGGACTCAGGGTCTGCAAAGTAATTTCATGAACGGGTTTGAAAGATGAACCTCCTTAACAGAAGGCTGGATTTACTTATGATGGGTTTTATCTGCTTTACTTTCCTGCTACTAGTAAATCTGTCAGATGAGTTTTCCAAGTACTCTCTAAATTCATCCCTCCAGGAACCTAAAGATGATTTCATGTATCTTAAAGCACTACTACATTACTACTAAAGTGGTAGATGTAGCTATAAACAAAATTCAAACCATTTTGAAAAAAACTGTTATTTATCTTAAAGCTATCACTATAGCACAGGAGAGAATGTTTCTACTGAACCACACATGGCATCATGCAAAGTTTTTACAATAAAAAGAGTTAAATGGCTACCAGTGAGTATAAACCAGAATACTATGAATCAGCTCTTGATGGAAATATAAAGCAGAGCGAGTTTTGTGCTGGGAAACATTCCATGAATGAGTCCAACATAGTAATTTCATTTGATAAAGGAGATGTCAGTCTGTAATTCATAAGGCACTTCAGTTCTGCAAGCATTAAAACCTGAGGCAGCTTAAAAGCTTGCATATATTAAGGTCCTGGTCCTTTAGCGAGGCAAAATAAAATATTTTGCCTTTTTCAAGGAAAGGCTTTGCCTTGAAACATTGAAGATTGGATTGTAAGGATTAAAATATTGCCCTCTCCTTAGGCAGTAAAACCCTGGTATTCAGTGAGCCAGTACACTTCTGAAGTATGAATATGACAGGATTTCTGAGCAAGGAGTAAGCAAAGCCATTTTGGAGACACATCTGCACACTGATTGGAGTCTGAGAAGGAGGCTCTCATTCACATTGCAAACTCCACTTTACCTGTAAGACTCCGCTTTGCCTGAGTACCCTTTTCAGACTTTGTTTTGAAAGGTAATTCATAAGGAGTGCTCATACATGGCTAACAGTACAGGGTTGCTGCCTTCATAGACCCTTGAAACGTAGTCACTCAAAACTACAAAATAGCTTCTGCTGAAGAGAATGGATTTTGGCTGAGGGGAGATGATTTGCACACCAGGGTCATCTATCAGCACCTCAAGCCAGTATAAGCTTAAACCCTTCAGGAATAGCTGGGATGTCCCTGTCGGAATCTATTGAGTGGCCAAAAGAGGTATCTACTAAATCTGGTCAGAGTATGTGAGCACAAATGCTTTTGCCTTTATCCTCAGAGAAGTTAGGAAGCAGCCGTTCAAAGCAAAACAAAGCAGAGGTGCTGTTTCACCTGACCCCTTTCCAATTACATGAGCCTGTCCAAAAAGACGACGTAAAATTTACAGACTGTATGTGGATGCGTATAATAGTGAAATTGTCTTGAACAAACCTACAAAAAATTAGCTAGGGGTGCTAGCTTTCTAGAAAAGGCTAGGTCTTTCTGACCTGAGAGAGAGGTTTTACATCATAGAAAGTGTTTCTTGCTCCACTACCTGCATCAACTTGCAGGGACTGACAGAGCTGGTAGACTGCTACTGAACTGGGAGGCACCTTCTGGTGATGTAGTTGATCTGGGCAACTACAAGCCAGTCAGCCTCACCTCTGTCCCTGGGAAGGTGATGGAACAGCTCCTTAGAGATGGTATTCTTGATACCATCTCTAAGCAGCTGGAAGAAAAGAGGGTTATCAGAAGTAGTCAAAATGGTTTCACTAAGGGGGAATCATGCTTGACCAATCTGGTAGCCTTCTATGATGTCATCACCAGCAGGGTAGATGAGGGGAAAGCAGTGAATGTTGTCTACCTTGATTTCAGCAAGGCTTTTGATACCCACAGAGGCTGGGATACTGTGTGGAAGTCAGCCCAGAAAGTCCTGGGTAAGTAGACTGCCCTTTATCTCCCTGTTGGCTAAATGTGGATTTGTATCTGCTCAGCCTCCTTCAACATAGAGTTTAAAGCATGCTCTGGAGAGGTATCTATCTTTGAGGGGCAGCAGAAAGATATTTTTCTGTGGAATGGTCCTTCTCACTAAATTGTTTTCTGAACTGAACATACAGAATCACAGAATGCTGGGGGTTGGAAG
>NW_010299248.1:0-30681 GCF_000700745.2 Antrostomus carolinensis | reverse complement strand
CTGTGCCACACCCCTGTTAGTCTGCTCTTGTCCTAAGAAATTAGGACCTCGCTTGTTCCAGCCCTCTCTAACTTCCTCCAGACCCAGGAAACACAAGGCATTCTTCAGCTTTAAGAGGTACTACCTTGCACTGATCTGCTTGCGTTCTGTAGCTGCTGGGTATTTGGGAAAATGTGTGTGGAATAGCTGGCAAGAGCCATTGCAGCAAGAAGGTTGTGCAGGACTAATCATTACTTATATCCTCAGGGATGTTTTCTTCCTCATTTAGCATGGCTCTTTCCTGTAATCCCTTTCATTGCTTATTCCACATATATTCTTCCTTCACTATTTGTTGCTCTTTTCTATTTTGATTTTAATCTCCAAGAGGCAGACACTTCCTCCTATTCTGCCTTTGCAAGGTGTCTAGCAGAATAACACACTGTTTTCCCTGGGCCTAAGCATCTCCGGCTGCTGTAAGCACGCAGCAAATTTGATTTGCTACAAGGGTATGCTAGATTTATGACTGCAAAGAATTTCAGCACGGACTGCTCAATATCTGGAAATCCTGGACATGGATGACAATGCTCAATCTACGGTAATAATACTTTGTAGCCCAAGTGTGGTTTTCCTTTCCCAAAAGCCACAGAGAGGAGTTTACAATGTGGTTTCATGCTACGTTTGAGGTGGTAGCATCCTGCTCTTAACCAAAAGAAAATATTTTCTTTAATCATTAAAAATGTGTCCCTGACCTGTGTTTTGCTTTATTTTGGGACTTCTTCCTTTCAAATATGAAACTGAAAAGGGATAAATTTTGCAAGATACTGTGCAACTAAAAAAGTAAGAAATTTCTTTTCCCCTGCATCTATTTGCCAGCACTGTGTGGCTAATTATTATTATCACAGTGCAAAAGCCTAAGTTGTTAACCATACAGATATATCCAAACTGCATTGTAATAACAAGAAAATAATGAAGAGATTTTAAAATATTTTCCCTAACATTTGTACAATTATCCAATGTTTGTCTGTACAAACTCGGATTGATGTCTGACCTACAACTCTAGGTACAGCTTCAGTTGCCACTTTGAAAAACTGAGCATAGAAGTGATTCATTTCTATTGGATTCTGTGACACACAGAAGTGGTATTTTAGATTGCAAATGCTGGAACTAATTACTTGTCACTCAGGGTAAAATGGTGACAGCTTTTGCCTGCTTCCTTAGCTAACTTTTCCACAGTTTTCCTTCTTATAAGTGAAAGACAATGCATTATCTCTTACAGAGGACAGGTGTTCCTTTGCTAAAACAGCTCTGTTTTACAAAAAGCACCACCAGGACTTCTTGATGAGGTCTGAAGACAACGCCAGGCAGGCAAGATTTGAGAAATGGGGATTGACTTTGAGAAAGGAAACGAGCTGGAGTGGCTTCAGAATCTACTGGAGAGCACAGCGAAGCACATCTAGACTGAAGTATTTAATGGGAGTTAAGTGATGTTGGAATTTGGCCCTGGCTTTATATTTTTAGTGACCTTGCTCTAGCGATCATAGTGGGGCCCCTCACTTGGCACAGAGCTGGATTTTCCTCCTCATCAGGGCTGCAAGGGAGTGGGAAGGCTGTTGTGCATCTTTGAGGAGCACAACTGGATCAACACTGACAGCAGGACCTTCTTGTCTGTGTCTAAATTACGACTTTCTAAGAAAGGAGAGGGAGGCTGTGCATAGTACAATAATTAATAACTCAATTGCTCCCTCCCCTTTTCTTCCACTCTCTCAGCTCATTACTCTTACAAAACCAGACAGTTTCTCCTTGACAGCAGCCTGAAATATAGACTCACACAGCTTATATCTTGTCTGTCACCGGGATTTAAATATTTCAGGCCCTGGCAGCACAGCCGGTTCCTCACTGATTAGAGCATGATGAGGCTGGTTTCTGAACAGGGACGGGTTTTATTCATGGGCCTTCAGGTTCTCCATTTCCCATTTTTAGCCCTTTCATCACCCTGGGTAATAGCTGACTTTCTTAACTACTCTGAGAAGCACTGCAAGAAGAGTCCCATTGTGCACAATCAATGGAGCTTTGGGCTCCCTCCTCCCCTGGCTACTATGGGAAGGGAAACCTCTTTAGTCTTTAGACAGACAAGAGGGACATTATCTTTTTAAAAATTATTATTACTTGAAAATCTGATTATGGAGCTGCACAAGCCCCTCATTGCATTTTATATTCCTATATGAAAACCTGCTCTCTGTGGAACTTATGCCCTGTCTGCCAACTGAAGAATAAAGAAAGAAAGACAGGAAAAAATATTTGGAATCTGCTGTGAAGAAATCCTGTTGGCAGCTATATTTGTTGTTTCACCGAACACTTTGACACTTAAAGGGTCAGTAAATAACTCAGATGCAGAACTGAGCTAATGGATCAACAGGTAAAAGATATACACAGAGGCAAAAAAAGCAAAAAAAATATGCACTTTTTCTGTATGGATATCTTCGACAGCATGCTTTCTACCAGGAATAAACTTTCTCGAGAGTGTGATGTGGCAGTAAGGGTGCACCTTACTGCCCTGAAGCCCCCCAAACCAGAAGGGACCTGTCAATCATCAAAGGAAATTAAAACTTTCCTGCTGGATCATTCAGGCCATTTTGTGCAATCTTAAGTGAGAATTTAAACCCTGCTGAGGTATTTCACCAGGTGATTCAAAAAACAGAAAAAGGTTAACCATTCTGCTCCCATAATTTTGAAGCCAGGTTGATGAAGTAGGACTGAAATTCTGGGTTACCTTAGGACTCCCCAACCCTGGAGAAGGTGACTCCTCTGAGGAGATAAATCTCATCCTCCAGCCGTGCTCAGATAATTGTGAACCGTGGTGCATACCAGCAGTGCACTTGCCAGATGGGATCACAATAAATCCCACGCCTCTCCTGTCTTCCCACAGGTAGGAGAGGCAAGGGAGAATAAGGGCCCCTGCAAGACTGATGCAATGAGCACTTTGGGTTACTAACACAGCTGATCATTAAGCTGATAAACAGTGATAAATGCAAACCTTTACCTTAATTCAGAGCCATCTTCAGCTTCAGAAACAATATATAGGTAGAACACAACCCCAGACAATCTCTATAAAAGACACATAATACAGCGGGTGATTATGAACAGTATGTCTCTTTAAATACATTTCAGTGGTGCAGTAACTGCTCTTAATAAACATTGCCTGGCTTATCTCTTGGAAACTAAAAAAAGTGATTGATGAGCTTCTGAACTAGTGTTTCATTTGAGTCGAGGTTTTCGCTGACTGATAAATACACCAGACTTGCTCTGGCATTCCAGTTTATCTCAGCTCCACAAGAATATACTGCAGAAATGTGTCTTCAGCCTTTAGGAGAAAAAGCAGGAAGATATTTTTGAGGCTTATCAGCCCACACGAGAGTCTGTGCAGCCTTTAAGTCTTACTGTTAATCTTCAGTAAAAACAGATGCAAAAGCTTGCTAATGTTTTTAAGGTTATCTGGAGATCCTGGTCTTCAGCATGGCACCAAAAGCATCCTAACTTGCTTTTCTCAGAGTGCTTGTCAGTTCTTCTCCCCCTGGGTTTCCCCAGATCCTCTTCTATATTCCAGTGCAGGGGCTCAGCAGCATAGAGGAAAAATACAGGGAGATTAAACCAGTTCAGGGCCCTACAGTGCAGACTGGGAAAGTATTGAAATGGACTGAACTGGAAGCTCATCTCACTTTGCTCAGATAAAGTCGCTAATACTGCTCTAACTTCAGTCAGTGCTTTAGGTTTCATCAGGATCTGTTTCACAAGCATTTAAAACATTAAAAATAACATTTAAGTAAATTTATTAGAGGGTTAAATGTGGTAGGAACACCTTAAGATTTTTAATAGTATATTCTTACCCAGGGCAATAGACAGCTTCTTCAGAGTCCTTCCATTCTAATGTGTAAATGCTGAAAGTAATTAGACTGCATCCTACGTGTATTAAAGTATTTAGGAAAAAAACTTTGGGAAAAGTTACTTTTTGTGAGCAGCTGTCAAGTATTTTCTAAAAATTATTGCATTACTAATGATATAAGAAGTTTTCATTTTTAAAACAAAGGGTGTTTTGAAACCTATAATTCCAAAAAAGTATTTTGGTGTGATAAACATTTTTTATTATCTTTTCAGTATGGGAATGTAAAATGCAACAGCACCCACTGCAATGTCTGTTGGCCAGAAAAATGATGTTAAATAGAAATTTTCATGAGAATAGTTTACATTTTTGTTAAAAAAAGACAAACTATTTTGTTTTGAAGAGCTGAAACACCCTTTTTATTTTTAAAACAACAGCCTGAGTGCTCTGAAGAAATGGTTAGTTGTCATTGCCACTTTGAGGAAAAAATATTCCTTCAGCTCTGAATATCAAATATGTTTTGTTAGAGATGTCTTGTGTGGTGTACTGGGTTGCACATTTTGCTGTTACTTCTTAAAAGGCAATAAAGAGAAAGAGCCAGCATTTTTCTGTTTCCTCATCCTTTGTTGCAGAGTAGATGTACAGACTCTGTTTTATACTGTTTTATTTATAGATTTCAAATACTTCCAAAAGGATCACATGCCCTCTGATTGCCTGCAGTAAGCCCACTGGCTGTTTATGGATAGAAAGTTAGTATTCATATAGAGACTAGGCATAAATGAGAACCAGACCCTACATTACTTCAGTCACTGGGGGAGGGTGTCTAAATTAAATGTATGCTATAAAAAGACTTTAGTATTAGTCATGTCTGCTTGATGAAATAAGGCCACGTCTGCTTGATTAAATATTATCAATAGTCTTAAAATATTCTGCTGCCTAATTAAGTCAGTTACCACCTGAATTGTTTATACAGTTGCTTTCTCTGGCTTTTGATCCTTTCCATCCTGCATATAATGTCTTGAAAGGCAGAAGGTGAAGCCAAGAGTGCTGGTGAAACTACCTTTCTTAATCATCACCTGCCAATTTTATCAAAAGAAGTATGAAGCACGATGTACAAAAGGCTTAAAATAAGGATATCAGTCTCCTTCTAATACTTGCATTTTCACTGCATATAAAAAGAAACATGTAAACACAAAAATTAGGTACCCTCTTAAATCATAGTGTGCTTTGGCTTGCAGCTCTGCCTTGTTAATGCTTGAGGCAATGCATAAACATCTCTCCAGCTAATGTAAGAGCTGCCAAATAACCACGGGGATTTTAATTATAGAAAGAAGTAATTGTTCTGGCAAAAAAAAAAAAAAGAGGATGTACATATTGTAATTTTATACACACACAAGGGGAAAACAGGAATCACCTGTCAGAAGCACACAGCTTCTCTAGACTTCATGGGGTGCCACAACTTCTCTGTGTTTTGGGACATCATTGCCCGGTGGAAGGTGCACCTTTACACACTTCCATTTAGACAAAATTCCTGCCCCCCCACATCCCCACTTCCCCTGCTTGTCAGTGGAAATGCAGCTTTCTGTACTGCAAAAAGCAAGGAAAAGCACTCCTAGCAAGGTCACCTAGCATGCAGGACTCCAGGAGGCAGACTGCAAATAGACAGGGGGATTTAGAGACACAGAGGTCCATTCTCTGTTACCTGGGGTACCAAGGGCCTGCAGTGTCTGCTAGGAGAGTGCAGTCTGTGGCGGGTATTTGAACTAGGAATGTTTTGCTTTGACCAAAAATTCATTAAATTCATTAACTGATTGTTTTGAACAAAGTTGGACAGGAACTAGGCTGACATTTAGAGAACAATCCAATATGGCTGAGGCAGGTTGGTTGGAATTTTAATACTTACAAAACTGGCTGCCAAATTTTCCAAAGTGGCAATTGATTCTGATCTTCTGTATTTTACTCTATGCTCACAGACAGCTTGCCAGCCAGGCTCCCACGTTTGTTGCTCACATCCTGCATAACCACCTGGCTCATGTGGACATGCAGAGGCGGTCATGCAGGGAGAGAAACTAAGATTGTTTTGGATGTCCTTTGAAAATGTGGAAGTACCAGAGAAGAGTTAAGTGCAAGATATGCATGTTCATCTGAGGGAAACACTGAATCATAAAGATAATTGAAGTCAGTATGTGTCATGGTCCCACATAAATACTTGGATTTTTCAGAGGCTGAGAGGGAAGTTGACTGATTCCCTTTTTTCAATTTCCCACTGTTACAAGCTGGGACTGAAGAGGGTTATTAGCTCACATGCTCATACCTTTTACCAGCTAAGCCAAATAGCAATAATAATGTTAACTGCTAATCTTAGAATGTCTTACGTACACTGAGAACATCTGTACATTTATCCTAGTAGTATAATGTTTACGTAAATCTTGTCAATGTACTGTACACATACATTACATGTGTAGTCTTTATATTTAAAATTGTGCTTGCTTGAATATAAATATCAATGCAAAATGTAATATTTTATCTAAACACATATTTTACTGTTGTATATATTTTGTGTATACAGAATTTGTTAGGAAACAGATACCAAACGCATTTTTAAAGATGATCTTACTTGGTAAGATGAGAGCTCACTTGAGACATTGAATGGCTTTGTGCTCTGGTAATGGGATACAAACCTTTAAACCTCCGTATCACCACTTCAGATCCAGTCAAAACCAGAAGCAATCAAAAATTACCACTGTCCAGACAGTTTGGTGGCCAAGAAGATACAGATTGCTTGTCTTGGTCCCTACTGGCGTGTGCTTGTCACCGCTCAGTCCTGCTGGCACATGGCAGACAGGGAGGCACAAAACCTGCATTAGCTTCCCCTGGCTGTCCCTGGCAAGTCAGGGTTGTCCCTCATGGGATGCCTTTGCTGTCCTCCCTGAGTGGTCCAGAGTCAGCAGCTGCTTCTCCCCTGGGGGAGTTTGCTTAATTCCTCCACCTGACCAGAGAGAAGCTGCAGTCCTGATGGTAAAGCTCAGCGACAATTGCATGAGTTCTCTTTTCAGATCCTATGCGTATAGTGATAAAGCCAGGCTCTTGACAAGAGGGATTTTAGTGTGAAAAGAGGGAAAGTGTGGCCAGCAGGACTAGAGCAGTGATCGTCCCCCTGTACATGGCACTGATGAGGCCGCACCTAAATACTGTGTTCAGTTTTGAGCCCCTCACTACCAAAAGGACATTGAGGTGCTAGAACTTGTCCAAAGACAGGCAATGAAGATGGTGAAAGGTCTACAGCACAAGTCTTATAAGGAGCAGCTGAGGGAACTGGGGTTGTTTAGTCTGGAGAAAAGGAGGCTCAGGGTAGACCTTACCACTGTCTACAACTACCTGAAAGGAGGGTGTAGAGAAGTGGGGGCCGGTCTCTTCTCCCAAGTAACAAGTGATAGGATGAGAGCAAATGGCCTCAAGTTGCACCAGAGGAGATTTAGATTGGATATTAGGAAAAGTTTCTTCACTGAAAGGGTTGTCTAGTGTTGGAACAGGGTGCCCAGGGAAGTGATGGAGTCACCATTCCTGTAGATATTTAAAAGACATGTAGATGTTGTGTAACGGGACATGGTATAACGGTGGACTCGGCAGTGTTAGGTGTATGGTTAACTTGATGATCTTAATGGTCTTTTCCAACCTAAATGATTCTATGATACATACAAAACATTCAAGCACAGCTGCTGCCTACAAGGTGTACCTCTATAAGCAAAGAAAACATGTTGTGGAGCCAAAATATTACAAGAGCTGAGCCTGTTCTGTGAATAGAGAGAGACTTTGTCTTGAGGGTTGCCATTATGGTGTCTTTATGAGCAATAAATTGATCTAATTCCTGAAATGAGACCTTAGCTACTAGCATCATCCTCAAAACTCTTCATTTTTTACCCTTTTTGGACTAAGCTGTTATTCTCATCATTTGGGTCCTTTGGCAGAAGAGATAAAAAGCAACAATATAGTAGCCTTAAGACTGAAAGATCTTCAGGATTGTTTTCCTTCCATCTGAGTTGGAGCCTATAAACTAGGGTAAGCACAAAAGGAAAAAATCTATGCCTCCTATGATCATTAAGGCAGGTACTATCTAGGTCCTGTACTCTTGCCTGAAAGTGGGGAAAGGTTAACATGTATTCCTGGGCTACCAAAATGTTATTTTTATTACATGGAAGAGTTTTATTGTCATTCGTTATGAGCTATCCATATTTAGACCTGACAGAGCTGCTGCTGATGTGCCTGGATTAACTGGGTGAGAAATACTTGCTCAAGAAAATTGGTTTACAGTGCTGGCTGGATTGGTGTAGAATACATGTAAAGAGATTGCAGATCATGGCAGTGTTGTCAGGATGCACCTAAGTGGCTGAGGCAATCCCCACCTCCATGCAGGAAAGTAATCCAGAGAAAGAAAATACCCTCGAACAGAGAGAAAGAGGGTTGTGTTTTACCCTGAAACTGAAGAACTCAAGATCACTCACTGACCTTCTTTTCGTTCCTCTGACGTTTATCCTCTTGGGCATGCAGAGGCATTTTGGTAATTATCACAGTCAACTGTAATAGCAATAGTGCAAAGAAGACGTGCAGAGAATGGGATATTCTGACAACACCTACCAAGCAACCCACACATTGCCTGTGCTAGGTTTTACCTTATAGCAAGGCTGAACGGGTGGAAGGGAACAACAGGACACACATAGGCTTTCCTTGAAGTAAGTGATGTGATGTCTGCACCCCACACACCCTAGAGTACACAGTCTGTCCAAAAGCAACGCTGGGCATAGACATGCAAGGGCTGGTGCAGAAGTAATACAGAGTCAGTGCACCCTAAACTTTACTGTTACTAAAAGTGCAGAGTTAGCAGTGCCTTGCTGGGGTACTCTGAAGATAATCCAATAATACAGCCATTCTGTGGACAAAGACATGGTGGGACCGCATAATTTCCTTCCATCTAGTTACCAGAAAGAACTGTTATTCGTGTTACTACATTGCATGCATTTTCAGTCATCTCTGTGGCATCTGACTGCTTTACCTCTGCTGAGACTCTTAATTAGATAGATCAAACAAGGACATTATCCCTGCTGCCTGCAGGTTTAGCTGTTAGCTCAAAGACCAAGATTTAATCAGTGAGAATGCCTGAACAAAGGGCTATCATATAGCTCCTGATGAATATTATAGTTGTATGAGCAATCTGCAAAAATTGCCAAAATTCTATGCTATACCTGCTCAGTTTCCAACAGCACTGGCTTTCCCATGATCCTCTTTCCTTCCTAATTCCTTGTGTTTATCTTAATACAACAGGGTTTTTTTCATCTTGTTTTTCTGCTTTACATTAACATATTTTTTCATTATAGCATTTTCCAAAAGGAAACTCCTAAAAAAAAGAAAAAACTGAAAGAATCAGAATTTTCAGATGATATTGTCATCACTGATCTCATTTTGCCTGTGCATGGACTACATGGCAGCAAGCTAGCTAGATGTCATGATGAACAAGATATTCTGCTTAACTTGAGATTTTGTCACCTGCATGCTATTTTTTTCCAGCTACCTACTAATGAGACAGGTAATTAAACACTCATGGCATACTAAAATATTATTACATTGATTAGTACAGATTTGCTGGTAGAATATTCTAACCCAATAAAATACAAGCAGTGTCCCACTGACATATATTACCTGGTGGAGTCAATGTGTTTTAGCCTGCACTTGTTTGTACATCAGCAATCCAGGTCAATTATTTTGCCTCCTGCTCTATAGTGATGTAAAATGGGGGTGATATTTATTGGAATAACAGACTGAGCCTGATTAGACTGAGTATTGCTTCAGAAGTTGGCTGCTTTTGCTAATACTGCTACCAGAAAATTGGCCCAGTTCTTGGAGATGTGGATGCTGATATCTGCCTTTTATTTCCTTCTCCTCCTCCCACATTTCCATCGGACGACATGGCCAGAGCATTATCCAATAAAATAATTCATTTGTGCAAAGGACTGCAGTACACTTACAAATACCCGAGCCACATAATGTTTAAATACAATCAGGATTCTTACCTTCTTCAAACTGAACTACCTCAACGTTCCACAGGACTGGGATGAACAGTGCCTCTAACCAATGGCCAGATATGGTTTGCAAGATTAGAAATGAGCCCAGGATAAAAGCCGGATGGGAATGCTCCCAGACTTGGGCAGATCCAACCCCTTGCATTCAAGTCCTCCAGCATAAGGAATATAAATCAAGGTTCCTTATTTTCAAAAATCATGTGGATTCTGCTGACAGCTCCACTCCTTTAAAATGCTGGTCATTGTCATTTGTGATTAGTTTCTAGACCAAAACTCCTTCCTTTCATTTTTGGAAAAGCTTTGTTAAATAAGAGTGAATGTGATTGAAATACCCCAGGATGACTATACAGCGTATCAGAACACACCGAGCTCTCATCATTTCACTTACTTTTACTGGACAGCATTCTGCAGCCACACCACCTTCTAAGAAGAACTCACAGGGCTCCGCAGCACCAATGGCACTGTCACTGTTGGAATTTAATGACTTCGGCAGAAAATTACAGGATCTGGCTCTCTGACATTTGCCTTCCTCACCTGGGGCTTCAAGCTAAACATTTAACAAAGGAAACTCACCATCCCTCCTGTCTTCTCTTCACTGATATTCAGTTAAGAAGTTTATTTAAGTAAACCAGCATTTGACCTCTCCTGCCACACTTCTCCCTGTAGCGGACCTCTGCTGCTGCCCACCTGCTGCACGGGAAGATTGTACTTAGTTGTCATCTCTGGCACACACCGTGTGCTTACGGTTGATGGCTTGCTTGAAGGAGAACAGACCACTAATAAATTGCAGAGTCATTACCCTTTATGCATACTTGTTCTAATAGGTGTCGCAGATTCCTGCCTCCTAATAAGGAAAGGAAGTAGAAAAACACATAAATTCTCCCAAGGGAGTCAGACAGCCTGAAGCCACGTTCGACAGCTGTTACTGTTACCATGAATACCAAGAGCAAAACAAGGATTGGGGCCAGGGTGGGGGGAGAAAAAGAAAAAATGCATTGCCAGGGATTTTGGCAAGATTTTCTTGGATACAGAATGTGTTTTGCACTGCCTCAATCTATAAAAGCTCAGTGCTCCTGCGGCACAAGATGGAATTTGGAGATTAAGCAAACATTGGCATTAATTAGTCTAAAAATGAATCATTTCATTTATCTGAAGTTTGCATTTCTGTATCTTGTTGTTTTTTTCAAAAACTGTCACTTTAATCTCCAGCAGAAAGATTTTGGCATTTGATGGAAGCTTGGATGCTGTGGTATTATTAAATCTAATTCACAAGAGGTTTCAGAAAATGTTTTCACAGGGTTTACCTTTTGTCTTCTACCCTCAGCTCTGGTCTTTCTCCTGGGGGCCAGCTAGCCCTGGAGCTATGCTGAGTTACAACAGCTAAGCCTCTATGCCTCCATATTATAGCTGAGAAATCCAACGGGGAGATGCATGTCCTCTCTAAAGAGGTGTATTTAGTCTATCCCACTGAGATAGTTTACGGCTTTGGCAGGGAAACTGTTGACAGTGTGTACTGTGAATATAGTTCAGAGCGAATTTGAAGTCTTGGAGCAGCAGCTCTCCCTATGCTTGTTACATTAATTTGTTAAAGGTGCTCACTGTAGGGACCTGTGTATCTGTAGAGTCACACTATCAATTAAAAACACTGACTTGATATTCTACTGAAAGCAAGAACAGGGCATACCACAGACTGCTGCCACCTTTTGGAGCAAGGCACAAAACCAAAGTCATGGCATATCTGGGCACTAAGGCACCTCTGACATGTCACAAGCTTGCTGGTCTCAGCACCCTGGCCAAATTCCAGTTTATACAATTGCTACCCGTCTACTTAAAATGTCCCCCTCCCTCAGTTTCAGGTAGAGACAGTATTCCTTACTCTTAAACCATGGACAGGCATTTTTCTGCTGTATTGAATGTCTGCTGCTTTTAATTCTCATCCTGGCTCCTGTGCTTCAGGTGTAGGCAAAGTGCTTTTTACTTTTCAGGCCAAAAGTCATGTCTGCTTTCATCAGAAGACCAAAGTTACAACAGATCCCAAAAGCTGTGATGCAAGAATGCATATTGTCAAAGGACAATCCACTGGAAGGGCTCAGGGGAGATTTCTCTTCCAACATCTCATGATTTCTCTGTTTTTCCATGTGTCTACAGCTTTTCCCATCCCTTCCTTTGCCTTGTAAATCTTCTTGAACACAAACATGGGTCATGGACTGTCTGTGGATTCTAACAACTCCCCCATCTCCCATTCAGAGACATATTTCCATCACACTTCAGGATTTGGCCTCCCATACACAACCAGAGATCTTACACGCTCAGTTAATCAAAACACTGTGTGTCTGAAGTCCACTGTGATGGAAGCATTAGATCAAGATAAGGCATCTCTTTCTAGAGTGGAGTAAAGTAGTGGGTAGCTTAAAAAATTACTATTAATGCTGGCTGAAAGCTTAAAAAGACCATATAGTAATTCCTATGTGAGATTAAAATAGGATTTAAAAAAAAAAAAATCACAAGGAACTTTTTGACAGCAATTATAAAAACATACTTTTCTAAAAGTGTTTGTGACAAACAAGAACAACCAGTAATATTGCCTAATAAGTTCCTGTCCAATGTCAGTCTGAACACAAACTAAAAATATGCTACTTATTGAGCTGGAAGAAGGTTTTGATTTACAATTATGCCTTGATGGATTACCTGAAAGTGCAACCTTCAGGCAAACTGTGATTAACTTGACCAAAGACATCTGGGAGAGCCATCTATGGCCTGAAATTATGACCTTGGTATTCTGGGCTGAAACTAGACACCATTTAAATTGGAGTGCTGAAAAACTGTTCTACAGAGGCCTTTGTTTAGGAGGCCAACAGGTTTTTTAGCTTCAGCAGTTCAGCAGAAACACCTCCTGTGAAGTTACAGGGGGGGAAAGAAAGTACTTCCTATTTTTTTGCAGCCATTACTTTAAAAACAAAACTCCAAACACTCCCAGCTTGTATGAATAAAGGAGCAAAAACAATTAATAACCTAATGTTTAGCAAATGCTGTAGACGTAGGTTTGGATTTCACTTAGCAAGATTTATGGAGTTAAATATAAAAGTATGACTCTTGAAAGCCATGTGCTCATAATTAGCTCAAGTTTTACCCCTGGATACTGTAAAATCACAACATGCTGTCAGAGCCCATTTTCTGATCCTGTTATCAGCATGGAATAAAGTTTTCCACTAAATGCAAAACAGATTCACAGGTGCTAAAATAGCTATTTTATCAGTGGGAAACAGGCTACCTTTTGTTCTCTAAAAAGGCATTTCATGGTTTTACATTGGTCAATTGATCATACAAGAGAAGGAAACAAAGCAATTTTGGTCATCTACTGAAACTGAAGAAGATACAATGTGAAAATAAACACAAGGAAAGTGACTGCCTCT
Organism: Antrostomus carolinensis; assembly: GCF_000700745.2. NCBI lineage: Eukaryota > Metazoa > Chordata > Aves > Caprimulgiformes > Caprimulgidae > Antrostomus > Antrostomus carolinensis. The sequence continues at coordinate 17,338 of NW_010299248.1, read as the reverse complement.
CTGAATGTAGACTATATGGTCTTGCATATTGTCACCTACTGTAAAATAAAAAAACAAGAACAAGATCAAAGAAATGCCATTCCCTTCTTATGGCTGAGTATGCTACAAAAATCCTCAGCCTTTCTACAGGCAAACTCAAAAGATAACTGCATTCCAGGCATCTGTGAACACTAGAAATTTAATTATTCCATTAAAAACAAGTCCTGCAAAGATAGCAGTCCTTTCAGTGCATTAATTCCTGCCATGAGCCATCATGTGAAGGAACTCCTCTTGGGCCAGCTCCAAAAGGCAGGAGATTTCTGTACCCCTGCTATTGCATTCGCATCCCACAGCAAGGAGCACACTTGCTGGGTCAGGATGACAAGTGCCCTTCCTGGGCGAAGGAGCTAACATTTACCTTGTACTCCAGCAGCTGAAACAGAGGCGAACGGCTTCCTCCTTGTTTGCAGGCTGGCACCCAGCATGGGGCAGACAGGCTCTGAGGAGCACTCCGGGTGGTTTGGGAGTAGAGGGACTGAATTGTTTTTAACAACAGCAGCGCCAGAGTGGAGCAACTGTCTGCTCCAGAAGAAGCAACATCCCTCAGCTTCTTGCAGCACAAATGGTTTAACATGATGGTTGATGGAAACTTTATTTTAGAGACTGTCTGAATATCAGGCCTATACATGCATGAACCTGAAATCTGGAGCCATTCTCTAAGCAACTGAAGTCTTCAGATTGCAAGAAGTTATTTACAACTGGTTTTAATTCCTAAATGTTTAGATGGAGATTATGAAAGCACTGTAAGCGATTCAATGCATTTCTTCCTCGGAAATGTCCCAGGCAACTTAAAAAAACCATGACCTAGCATTGTACCCAGGAAAAAGAGTGTGAAAGTAAAGAAAGCAGGAGCCTCATATAGAAACAATACAAAATACTATGTAAACATTCAGTCTTGCTTTATAGCTTTGGCAAATGCAGACTTAAAGAACAGAAGAACAGTTACATTGAGTCACAGGGAGGCTGCATCTGGCCCACCAGCTTATCACTCAGTTTCCTAAAAAGCAAAACTTACAGAAACAAGGTGATCGTTCCCCTGCCATAGCCTCAAGGCTTGCAAGACTCAGTGAGAGGACAGTTTTCTGAACTGGAGATTGTTTAGTGGTAACCATTTCTTCTGTCCTTTGTGTTTATCATTTTAACTCTCCTGCTGGTTAAGTCTGTATTGTCTGAAAACCAGTCTCTTATTTGATTGAAGCCTGCTGTGTGGCAATTCCTCTAGGTGCTCAGTAGTTATATTATTATGAAAAAGACTCCACAGGCATTTCCTTCCTCCCCCCACCTTTTTTATTGCAAAAAGAGGGAAGATAGGCATAAGGTAAAGCGCTTGGTAGCATTTCCTTTGGCAGAAAATTGGATGTTTCGAAGGTGCCAGGTCTCTGCTCAAGGGCAAATACATCTTCTACACAAGGACTGTTATAAAAGGACTTCAGAGATAATTAAGGCTGTTACTGATGCTATCTGAGATAGTTTAAAAATAGGAGTATAAAGTGGTGTTTTCCTGGTCAAATGAAGAGTAATGTAATGAACACAGTACACCATTCCCACATGGTCTTCCAGATCTGAGAACAAATATTTCTTGACAGAATTTATATGAATATTGTAGTGTGGTGGTGTGTGTCAGCACCTTTGCTCTAGAACATCAAATCAAAGGAAGCAAAGAGTGAAAGAGCCATGTATTGATCATCAGTCCAGACCACTCAGCTAGGAGAAACTTCTATCGAAACATTGGCACAGACCTCATTTGCAGATGAACTCTCAGGTTCATATACATAAGTTAAGAGAACCCATAAGATCCTAAGACCTCTGAAAAAGCTAAAAGATGCACTGTTATAAGATAAATCAGCTTTCAAAACCTTGATCCACTTTGCTTTCTTGAGGGAGCCAGGAAACAGGAGACAAAGTCTTTGACATGACTGGCAAAATGATGATACCTGGAATTGACATTGTGTCCTTCTTCATGGGCCAGACAGCAGATACACAAGGCTTCAGGTTCCAGTGAAAACTTGTATCCCCTTGTATCTAATGCCATATCATTCTTCTTTTGGGTTGACCCAGAATCCACAGAACTTTGGTCTCTATTTTCCCCCAGCCCAAGAAACCATTTCTGAAGAGTGAACTTCAAAGCACTTGGCCATTTGTCAGGAATTACCACAAAACTACAAAGAAATAACCCAACAGTAAATCAAAAATCTGAGAGAAAAACCTCTCAAAAGGACTACAAAGGAAGAAAAAAACAAATGGCATGGAGAGTTGATTATAACACCAGCAGTTTGCCACGGCAAAGGAGAAACTGATACCAGATGCTGCTAGGAGCCCTTTCATTACCTTGCGCAGGACCTGCAGAGCCGTGAAGGGGCCCCATGCAGCCTTACCTCTCTATATGGGTTAAATGTGCGGCGCTTGGGCACAGCAATTCATGCTTGAAAGACATCTGCAGAGCCAATTATTATTTTATTTGAATGATGAATTTGGAGGCCAACTTCTTATAAGTTTGCTACATCTTTTCATCATCTCCCAGCAAGGCTTTTGAAGTTAGACTGTCTTGAAAAATTATGCTGTTATGTCAGGGCTTTTAATGTCAGCAGCATTACTGTTTAAACAAGTGAGAGTAACAGATGAAAAATTAATCAAAAAATGTTTAATATTGGATGCAAGGGTTGCCAGACCTTATGGCCCTTGGCATGTACTTTCTCACTTTTTAAATCCTCAGACATCTTTGTCTGGCTCTTTAAAACTTATTTTTAATTCAACTGGCTATTTGGCAATTTGTGCATAACAGCAAGTAATACAGCCATATTCTTCCAATCTTCTAGAAAGGAAGGTCACCTAGAAACTGGGTAGTTTAAGTTTAGACAGTGTTTTCTGCAATGTTACTCACTCAGATTGTGTCATATGAAGAAAATGTACAATGCACTAAGAGAGGGAGGGATTTTTATTCTGATCTGTTTTTTTTTTTTTTTTTTATTGGCATAATTACAAGGAGTTGTATTCAGGATCTGCTCAAAGCTCTAAGTGTACTGCATACCAAAACCATGAGGGAGGCCTGGAAAAACATATTGTTATTGTATTGTCTTAAAAGTAATAAGTTGGATTTTGGTTGGTTTTGTTTGTTTGTTTGTTTTTAATTTAGTCCCTTTTTAGTCGCCTTGTGGTTTCTGAGCTTTTCAGGTTCACTTGCTTTGTGTTTCCACAGTTTTCTCTGCAACCCTGAAGTATACAAATGCTCTTTTCCTAACAAGTGAAAGCAGATATCATATGAACTCACTAGAGTCTGGCAGCTGAGGTTTTTAGCAAAAGCATATCAAATGTAATGGCTGTTGTAACAAAACTGCTGAAACTGCCAATACTGATGCTGATAATCAGGCAAAGGACGGACATGCAAAGATGCAGCAGCAGTAAGCTGCAGCAAGCCAGGGGATAGATGGTGGGGACATTACGAGCAGAACTGGTAACTCGAGAAGGCAAATGTTATCAGCATTAATGATTTGTATAATTTTGGGAGGCACCTGGCAGCCTTTGTGGAAATGTGAAGGCTACAGCAGCTCACGGGAGGACATGGGCAGGTTTCCTCTGCTGAATACGTTCCTTGTGTCGTGCTCTTCAGAAAAAAATATCACATTAAAGGCTGCTGAACATTTTCAAACCTCCTGATTATTGTGCTAGTAACTTCCTGAGTGAAAGGGACAAAGACAGGACAGCATCAGCGATGCTGGTGCCACTGTGCCCTGGGAGTTCTCTAGCCCTTGCCAGACTCCCAAGTAGGTTCAGTTTCACTGAGTGGCTGAAGGTGGTACAGTGCCATAATTTAACTAGGTTTGACGAAGAAAACTCCATCTCCCAGTCTGTAAGGGAAGGAGAGATTACTTTATTTATCAGAAAGAGGCATACCAATTTCCCTTATGTCAAGGAACCTGGTTAAAGCAGTAGAAACCTGTGGAATTTGTTTTCAAGTGAGCTTTCCTATTGGAATGAGAAAAAGAGAAAAATTAAAAAGAATACTTCCTAAGCTTACCGCAGTTTCTGCACTATGTTGGTCATTGTTTCTGGATGATAACTTCTCAGGAAACTAAATTACATCCTTGCAACATTGAATATATCAGGTATTATACTAACCATATAAAGCATGGTGAAAGTTTCCTTTACTATTCCTAATCGCAAAACTAAGTCAAGCTATAGAAAAATATTTTTCATTTTTCTTCTGGGGACTTGTTTACAATACTGTGGAAAAACAATGAGGTTTTTGCTACTGCTGAAAAATCACCACCATCTTTCTGAGCTTTCCATTACTTAATCAAGTATCTAGGTCCGGAAAAATTCACATATTTGTATCTGAATCAGCTGCACAGTGTAACATGGAGCAGTGGCATGGCTGAGTTTTGCTGCTGGAACTGACAGCAAAATCTGCCCTTTGTGATGGCTTACCTTCAAAATTAAGAAGAACACAAACTACACAGCTGCTGTAAATGAAGAAGGGTCTCATGACCTCTTTTAAAAGGAAGGAAAACAGTAGTAAAAATGTGGTAGTAATGCAAGAGTGGAATTTTTCACACATACTGAGTGAGGGGGATTTTTTTGTTTTGGTTTGGGTTTTTCTGGGGTTTTTTGTTTTTGTTTCTGTTGGGGGGTTTTTTGAGGGGCAGGGGTTTGATTGTTTGTTTGTTTGTTTTGTTTTGTTTCATTTTGTTTTGTTTTTTACACCGTGGAATAATGTAACTTGGGAAGTGGTCAAGAAAATAGTGGTCTGAGTCCCTTAAAACAAGTTTGCTCACCAGCAATAAGAAAATTTTGATACCAAAATGAGTAAAAGGATTACATAGTTCCAGGTGTTCTTTACACCTGACATCAACCTCCATGTAATTGTCAGATCACTCTCTCAACGCACGCAAAAACTTTGACTTCCACGTCACCTTGTGGCAATGAGTTCAGCAGTTACTAAGTATGAGTTGTCTGAGAGAAGACTTTCTTCACTTCCTTTCAAAGCTCCTAACTGAAAATTTAATTTTGTTTTTTTCACAGTGAGAGTTAAAGAGTAACATTTTGTTATTTTTTTCCTCTTCGCCACATGATTTTTTAAAAATCTCCATCGTTGTCTTCCTTTCATCCAAGTCTATTTTTGCTCTGTCCTCATGGAAATATTCTTGTACTCCCATCAACCATTTTGCCCTTTTATTTGCCTTTGCAAATGGGGCAATTTTTTTAAAGTGGTGTGACCTGAACTGCAGGTGGTACACAAGAGATAAGTCTACCAGGCCCATTGATATTTTATGGTTTATTGTCTATTCTTTTCCTAATAGTTCTTAGTATTTTCCTTACTGCTTTAGACCAAATATGAACACATGCACCCATCTTTTACTTTAAGATATCCCACTCAAGCACAAAACTGAGTCAGCATTATGGGAGAATGAATACCAACTGAATTCATTCAGCTTCAGACAAGGATAACTGAGGGTTATCATTTTATAGTGTGATTTTCAAAAACTCCAATGAAAAAATATTGATATGAAAGAGTACTATAAACAAGGTCAATATCATTATATTTTATAAATATAATGATAAAAGATATGCTCTAGGGAAAATATTTTATTTCAAATATTGTGCTAACTATGTTGTACCACAAATCCACAAATAAGACATTCAATGATAACTGAACTCAGTATTAATAGAAAAAAATAAGATGGAAGAAAATAGTGTAAACAAAATACAAATGTTTGGGGAAAACATTTAAAAATCTGCAGAAACACTTGAGGCAGCTGGGTAGTTTGAAGACAGTATCTGTTGAAAACGTATTAAAATATACTAAAAATATCCTAAGCCTAAAAGAGAAAAAAATTATGGAAGATTGAATACTGGTATAAAAAAGAAGCTTTTAAGAAATCCACTAGCAAAATATCACAATAGGAGGAAGATTCTCTTTGAGCAATTAAAGTAATCCATAAGCAGGGAGAAAGGTGTTTGTTGAGCAAACTTGGGCATGGCTTTGGAGTGCTGATGGAGTTTTGGGTGCTCCACACAAGAGCCTGCAGTCCCTGACAGTCTGAGAAGCAGGAGTTTCCATAACATCTCTAATAGCTGCTACTGGGTACCTTGGAGGACTAAAGTGTGCTGTTGGATATATTTGGCTCAGATAGTGAAAGCAGATACAAGGATTCAGACAGGTCCTTGTCTCCAATTGAAATTATTCTGCATTGCCACCACAGACATAGGGGTTGTGTCTTGCTCCTTATATAAATTCATGCATGATATCAGGGAATTTATTTGTTTGTCCTGGGTTCTGGGTCTTTACCTACAAAATGGGGTAGTTTCTTCCCTCTCAGGTGTAGGCATTTATGGTGGCAAGGGGTGTACTGTAGCTATTTTGGTACTTGTAATGGAAATTCTTCAGTCCAACTTTTGCACCTATTCAAACTGGCCTCTGACTCTCCCATTGCCTGGTAAATATAAAATGAAAGTTGGCAGAAGACAAACAAAATCAGTCCAAAGGCAAGAAGCCAAATAACCACTTGGCTGTACACTGAAAGTTAGAGCACGCCTGATGTCCCCAAATTTTCACAACAATTATCCGTTCTTTCCGAGAAACTGTTGGTTGGTTAACTCAAGAGAAGAAAAAAACTGGGGCTTTAACAGAGAGCCATCAAGCACAAAGCAGCACTACGAAAGAAGAGTGAAGAAAATCTAAAAACAATGAGAAAATTCCCTTTTGCCAGTGAGGTGGTGAGAGAACTGGAACTAAAGCTTTTCTTACTCAAAAATCAAAGGATAACAAACTTGGCAAAGCAAGTACAAGAAACTTAAAAATTCAGATGCTGTGGCAACATATTAATTTGAATTATCTTCTTGCACAGATACCCTCAATTCTTCTTAGCTGTGGAAGTATGCTTGAGTGCTTTAAGTTTCACTATCAATCTGCTAACTAGGCTACTGAGCACTTGCTTCTTCTATGGACCTGGTTTAGATTTTTTGATCCAAACCATTTCAAAGTAAGTTTTCTGAAAAATGGAAGCACTGAGGATACCTACTTAAATGTACACATTGAAACAAACACTCATCTCATATCGCTGTCTTTGTCCTGTACTGTTTCACATCCATGTGCCCATATTCCCCAAGGAAAGTTCTGGTTTAATCAGAGTACAATTGTATCTGAGGGCAGTTTTATCCTTTCTTTTTCATATAAGACATAGGTTATGACTGCTAAGACGCTTTTGGAGTTTAGAAAAAAGTATCCTCTCAGATTAAAAGAGAACTAGTAGTCAATTCTGATAATTGGTTATTTGAACCATTTTAATTTGGGGGAAAAAAAAAAAAAAAAGGAGAAAGATTGTTGATCTTAGTGAAACTTTGTAGTCAGACAATCATTCCCCAGTGCTCAAAAGAAAAGTAAGCTGTAAAACTAATTACTAACCTTGTTAGGGCAGATGGATTTGTAATGAGGATGTCACAGGAGAGGTAATGTGAGGCTGATGTGAACTTCTCATCCATTACAACAGCCCAGGCTGACAGAAGGTGCCTACATTTTTTGCAAGACCATGAAGGAGAAGGAACAAGGTTTGAAGGTGGGCAAGGTAGGCAGGGAAGCAACACACAGTGAAAACTCCCATAACGTTCACTTTGGCATCTTCTCGGTCCAGAAGTCAGCAAGCTTGACTGCTGCAATGAAGATCAGGAAATAGGAAGACCTATTTTAATAAGGGTAACTGTAGCTCCATTATCTTCTGAGGTACAACTGTGCAAAGACAGGATGGGAGAGGACTCTCCAAGCAGCGGTAGATCAGAAAAGAAGCTGAAGGTTATAGTGAATGCAAGTCAGCACAGCCATGAAGCTCTGAAGAGAGGATTTTGCAGTCCAGGCATGGTGAAGATCACTAACAGGTAGACTAAGGGGCAATGATCAGAAGTTTAGAAAATACTAACTGCAAAGGAAGATTGAAGCAAGTGGGAGTGTTAACTCTAAGGAAGAGGTGGCTACATTAGTTAATGTATTCTTAAAATATGTAAAAGGAAACTATAACTGGGAAGGGAATACATTTTTTTTCCATGTCCACTGGGCCTAAGTTACACCAAGGGTGTATTAAGTGGTTTGGAGGAAATGCTTTCTACTAGTAAGGCTATTAAGCACTGCAATAGTATGTATCAAGGCATATGGAAAAACAGTTATTGCAAATTTCTAATAACAAGTTGAACAAGCACCTCGCTGCAGTGACAGGGAGCATTGCTGACCATGCCTTTAGGTAAGGTACAGAATAGATGACCACTCAGGATCTGTCCGCAGAAATCCCTTCTATGATTTTTTTAAAGGAGCAACAATTTTTCCCCACCTTCTTTTATCTTCTCTAAATGAATTTACTCAGCTTCACAGGAGTCTTCCATAGTCCTGAAGTGAATCAATGTAGAAAGGGTAGAATTGTCCATGAAATATCCTTCCAAAACCTGTTATAGTGAGGATACCAAGGACACAGGCAGGACAAGGCGCAGATGGCAATAACTCCAAAGATTGGGGTGAACAAATATAGCAACTGACTGTAGGCAAGGTATCTTGGGCACACTTGGGAACAGCCTGAGCAGAGATTTCATAGTGAAGCTTTATCCCAACTGTGTTATTTCACATCAGACTCCATTCACATGTATCTTTGTTAGGAAAATTTTCTTTGAACTTCAGATGGGGGCCCAGTCCTCAGCTGGTGAATATTCATGCCAATCCCTGGTCTTAAAAAGAGGCAGATTTATTTATACAGTCTGTAGGTTTGGCTTCATAATTTTATCTCAGCAACTGAGAAAATAGTTTTACTTTGTCTTCTCAGAGGTATTTGGTGAATTACTGTTGGTAAATAAGTGTTATTTTTGAAAGTGAGTGTGTTAACAAGGCAGGAAAGCCTTTGGAGACAGGGAAATACTAACACTACGAGCTGTTCCTGATTCCTAATGATGCATTGATGCTTCAGCTGAAAATCTGGCCTAAAAATAACTTATTCCAGTACTGACTGATGCAGGCTACTTCTGAAGCAGCTGAAGTAAATGCTCCAGGGCTGCAAGGACAAGTGGGAAAAAGCCATCATCATTTCAAGGAAAATCTCAGAAAAACAAGCATTAGGTTTCTGGAAGTATTTTAATCACCTTTTTTATTTAACAAAGTTGGGAAAATAATGCTGTTTTATGAGTTTTTTCCCCTCCTCCAAAGTGTCATTTATTGCTTTTGGAGCTTTTCATCCCTCTTTTTTTCCAAACACACTTTATATGTCTGCCAATAAAGGGGGAATATTATACCCTGGAATCTTCCTATGTAAGTTAAAACAGTGCTTGGCAAAATGGTACTGGAATAACAAGTAACAGCTTTTGTAAGATAGGGTCAATCGATTCCAGGGGAGGCTATTTACTCGATTATATACAGTCCTCTTGGAAGCAGAAAATCTCTCAAGTGCTTTCAGTTTGACAAACATTTTTTCCATCATCTGGTTAGAATTTTTGTGCCAGTTAGCTTGCAGCCCTGCTATTTCCTTTGCATGTGTTCTGCAAACCATGGGGAGGATACACTCGTTATTCTGAAGGAGTGAGATGCAATTATGGGGGCCTAAGCACACAAGAGATAAAATCTCCTTCCTGCCAGCCAACATAGAGGGCAGTCTGTCTGGGCTCAGAGGCAGCTGATCAGATCTGAGCCCCAGTATTTGAAAAAAAGTCTTAGCAGCCTACCAGTCCCATTTGTTTATTTAGAAAGAAGCCATTGTATCATTTGGTTATTCTAACAAGACCTGCAAAGCAAGTGCTGGCTTCGGTATGATGAATTTCAAACACATCCAGTCTGTGTTCAAGTGAAGTGGCTTCATATTGTGCTGCCTCTTGACATGTATCAAATCCTGTGCAAGCTTGCCAAGGTCTTTCAAAGGTACTTTTGACATTTCAGTGCAGCTTATACCTAGACTTCAAATGAGAGGTATGTTTGAATGAGGGCAATTTTTGGTAATTTGCCTGAATTCTGCATTTATGCTTTCTTTGGCCTAATCTGTTTAATTGAGATCTGTTCCCTGGCCAGCTGCCAGTATTAGCACAGCATGTGGGTAGCAGATTGGTTTTACCTACGTACTGCAGAGAGACTATTTTTTTCATACTCTTGGAGTTGGAATTGCATGTTAAGCTTGCATGGGTTCAAAATTACAAAATAACCCCAAAACTGTATATTTACCATTTGCCTCTCAAAATGATTCATTTTTCAACATGTAGATGTGGCAGGTAACTTTTTTTAATTATTTATTCAGTGAAGCCTATGTCAGTGTCTGACAGTGCAGTACTTAGTTTCCATACTGTCCTGGTTTCGGCTAGGACAGAGCTGATTTTCTTCTTAGTAGCTAGAATTTTCTTTTACGAGGATACTGAAGAGCTAAGTGCACAGTGGGAGAACTATGGGGCTCTCAACCTTCTTGATTACAAAGTCACATCAGCTTATGTGAAAGATTTAAATGAATTTTAACACTCTGAACCTGTAAAAATCTTTACAACTAATTTTAAACTCCAAGATGAATGATTTATTCTGAATCTCTGAGGAAGATGATTTTGTGAACATGGAAACTTCCATTTGGGAGCAAAGTTGTTGACTTCATCCCACCCGAGAAGTGAGCTTGAATCCTGTCAGTGCAGAACTTAGACCTTGGGAAATGAATCCATTTCATTCAAAAGTTTCTGAAATCAGCTGGTCTCCAGAACATCTCTAACCCATACTCTTGAGAGAAACAAATGCTGCTGGAAAGGAAGATGGGGGGAAAAAATGTCGAACCCTGACACACACATAGCTGCTCATTGCCTGCTGACCCTTCCAAGGCAGCATCTTCAAGCCCCCTGCCCTCGCTTATGTTACTAGCCTCTAAATATTGCATATTATTTACCAAGGTATTGGGAATAAAAACGCAGGCACTGTTTGGCCAGCAAATTTAGCATATGCCTTGAAAAAACAGCCTGTCAGAAAACTGAAAGAGAACATAACCTCACCATGTCACAAGGAGTGCAAACCTCTGTAGGATGATATGCAAACAGCAATACTATACTTCTTTAAAGGACACGGTATTAATTGGCTCTAACCTCTATATGAATAGATATTCTCAAATAAACCAGTCTATATTTAAGAGGAAGATGGAAAACCTGGTGGTCTAACAAAGAAACTGAATCCTCATTCTAAGTGTAAAATGAACTCATCCCCGTGAATATGTTCACCCCCTTGATCCTATATGAGGATTTCTACAGTGCTAGGATGGGACAAACCAGTTCTGTTAGAACAAGCACGTATTACTCCCTCTCACCCATCCCACTGCTGCCTCCAAGTCCTCCAAGTGGAGCTGGACCCATGTACCCATGACCCTAGGAACACCAAAAAGGTCAAAAATCAACCTAAATTTCTACTCAGTGTCATCCAGGTAAAATGGACAGGACTGTATGGCAAGGCAGCATCTGACTTTTGCTATCTAGATGGACATTGTTAGCTCAATACTTTCTTCCTATAGGCATTTAATGGTTTTTATACTCATGTTTTCCTGTTGCCATTAGTGAAAACATTGCTGTTTGCATGTAGGACTAACTATTCCCTGATGTAACAGTTCACCCATAAACACAAGTGTGAAATCACAGAAAATCACATTTTTTGACTTAACAATTACAGTGGGACTGGCTGTATTTTTCCTTACTTGGTACAATTCGTGTTCAAAACACTTTATAAATGTAAACCCTTTCAATTCCATTGTGAAATATGAGACATCTATTCATGATCTCATTTCATCAGAGAAGAAGCTAGTCAGACAATGTGCCTGAAATGCTCACAGAAGGAATCATGATAAGTGTGACAATGAGAAGAGTGTCATAAAACCTCTTCATCCTATGCTCTGGGTATTAGGAAATGCTTCTCATCACCCCAAATGGGCCTGTGGGTAGTGAATATCATCAGGAACCTTTTGCAAATCAAATTATGTTGTGAATGAAGTCAATATTGTTTACTGATTATATTACTTTAGCAAAAAATTCCTCTTTAACCTGGAAAGACTACTTCCAACAAGAATGACCCAGAATAATTTCTAGCACTGTAAAGTGGAGACTAAATGTTTGCCAAAAATTTGACATTTCTTTCCTTCTGTGTGCTCTGAGTGCTTAGCTGTTTCAACTAGTCTTTGGGAAACTACATATTTAAAAGGAAAATGCCATAAACTGGGATTCCAATAACTAAAACAGGCACAGGAATACAGAATACATAGTTCTGAGATTAGTCGGAGAGCCAAAACTTTTGAAGGTCTTGATGAATGTGGCTCCTTGGAAGGCTTAGGAGAGCCTATTGATGTAAATTAATTACACACATCCATAAATCAGAGCAATCTGACGAGCCAACCAGAACTCAGAAAGCTGTCTGGTTACAGGGCAGATTTACATGAGTACATAACCAGGTACATCGTGTTTGAAAGGAGGAGACTGACATTAGGGTTAGCAGCAAAGGAAGCTGACATCCCTGTAGACTTGTCTGTCAGCAGACAAGAAAGAAAGGCTGAATGAGAGGTAAGTGGCTTTGTAGATATGGATGGAGAGAAATGAGAAAAGGACAAAAGCTAGACTCTGCCTGAGAGAGAACTCAACATAGAAATTCAGCAAAAAATTTTGTTTTATATTTTGTTTTTGCACTTGGATCCATACAGGATTAAAAGGAGAAATGTGACTTAGGACTCCAAGGAAAAGAGAGTAAATGAATTTCAGTTCTGCACTTTTTGTGTCTCATGACCATCTCAAGCACCATTCAGGGCACAAGGGCTACACTTTGAAAAAGAAGCCCTTTTGTGTTTTACTCCCAATTATTTTCTTCATGATTAGATCAGAAATTCACTTGCAAATTTTATTTTGTAAACTCTATCATTCTTCTGAACATGGATCCTTTCCCTTGCTCTATTTTCCATAGTGTAGCTGCCTATTATCATCATCTTATTTGTGTTATTTGTTTGTAAGTAATCCCTCAAGCTTGTATAAATACACCTACTCATGCTGTGTGCTGGAGCAGAGCTGTTCATGTTATAACAGCTGACGCCCAACCATCTAGTGAGTAAACATTATGTCCAGGGGTTAAAGTGAGCTGGAATGGTTCCAGCTTGCATCTGCTAGAAAGCTACTGGGTTAAATATTTTATTCTTATCATCACCCTTTGAAAAGGTAGAGCATATCTAAAAACTGAACACTGTTAGTTTGTTATAACCATCCTGGGAAAAGCTGTATCTGTGGCAGCCTTCTGCATCAATGAGCATTTCAGAATTTCAGTACTTGCTGCTATAGTAAAATGTCCCCTAAATGTCAGAGAACGTGCACTTTAACTTTATATATAGTTGGTGTACACTGCATAAATTCATCATGATATAAGCTACATCAGAATCTTAGCAAACTACATAAACATGTCAAAGGCTGTTAGTTGATGGTACCCTGTTAGCTCGTACCATGGGATGCTCTCACCACTTCAGATGGCTCCTGATCCCAGTTCTGAGCTGTGTTTGCCTTCCTGGCAGGCTGAGACGATCCTGTCCTTGGCAATCCCCACTGGCACACATACAAGCTATGAGAAGAGGTAGGTCCAGAATAAGTCCCCTCTGCTAAGTCAGGGTGTTTTGAGAGACAGGAGGATTTGCAAGCAGGAAGAAAGGAAGGAGGGGAGTTGGGAAGCAAATGCCAGGCCTGAGTGGAGGAGACAAACCATTCCCTGCAGAAAGGGAAATATGGAAATTAGCACAAGGTGTGAAACAGAGGACACTGAATTGAACTTCATCCTCACACAAAGAATAACACATAGTCATTCTCATCTAATAATGAAATTATTTAGACAGACAATATTTGTCAGTTTGAGAAGTAACATAGAAAGAAATACAGGTTTATAAGTGTCTGTTTGTTCTAATTACTAAACAGGAAACTTTTGTCCCTGTAAATAAAAATTACATTTACCAAATATAGCAATTGTGATGTAATCCAGAGATAGAATTGCAGTTCTTTTTTACCACTCTTTTATAACTTTTCTGCTGTTTCTGCATATCCTTTAAAGATCCCTTCCAACCCAAATCATTCTATGATTTTAGAAGAGCTGTTATTAGTTCCATCTCTAGTTGCCTTCAAACTGTTGTGGCGGGTTTCCTTCCAGGTTCAGACCAATTCCTGACTATGTCAGTGGGAATCTTTTCTTCTGTACCACTGGGAAATAGACTAGCTCTTTCAACAGTAAATAATGTAAATAGCATTATTAGGCTCTATTCTAGCTATTCATGCTGACAGATACAGTTTCTTAATAGGTTTTATCATGCAATTAACAGTGATCTTTTTACCTTGCTCTTGGTGTGACCAAGAAATTGTCCAACAAAGTAAGTGCTCCTCAGGGCTAGCATATGACAGTTTTGAACCTTCTAGACATCTGTAAGGAGCTCAAAGGATTAGGCCAATATATTAAAAATTCCCCACTCATATTGATATGCTCTGCATTGCACCAGATACCAAAGTCCAGAGATGACTTACCAAAGAGCCAAAAAGGCAGCTAACTGGACAAGATGCTGGACAAGATACCTAACATCTAGATGAGTAAAATTTACAGTTAGCTGGATCTTGCTTGAATATTTTTGCTTATACTTGTTAACTCAGGAAAAGAGAACCATCACATTACCAGCAGGTCAATTGGATGAGCACTGGGAATACAATGTGCTGGACCTGCACATGTACAGTTTCAAGGGGGATACTAATGGCATAACCATCACCTTGTGTTTTTTGTCTTTTCTTGCTTTACACATCTTTTATTTAATAACTGCTAAAGATTAAGTAACTATAAATTTTGGGAGTTGAAAATTTGTTCTTTTTAAGCATGAAACTTTGTATTCCTTTCAGAACTACTTTTACACTTGGACTATGTTTGAAAGAAAAACGGAACATGAACAATATAATTATTACAATAATTCATATTCTACTCTTTGAAAAGTTTATATTGTCCAAAAATGGATCAAACCCAGTATCATGTGACTAGAATCCATTTCTACACTATGTTATTTGAATATTGAGACAGAACAACTAAATAACACCTAGTAGGAAAACAACCGATTAAGGAAATTACTCCAGTAATATCTAAGAATAACAAGCATATTTCAAAATAAGACATCAAGATGTCCTCTTCTGTCTTGCAACTGATGCCATTTTTCAAAAGTTCAAAACAGTATTGTTTCGATGGTGTTGTTTCCTGTGTAGCCTACATCTTCTAATGAAAATCAATGTGAAATCAGCTTTCAATTTTTACAGAAAAAAAAATAATGGAGAAAAAATAAGTGTTAGTCATGACATAGAATTGAAGTCAGAAAACTGAAATTTTACTGGCCACCTTTTTTTACCAATCTGAGTGATTTTCTAAATTTTTAAAAAGCTTGTCTTGTAAAAAAAAAAAAGTCTTTTTCTAGAGTATTAATCTTTGCTTACAAGGAACTGAACTACTAGAGTAATGGTCATCACAAAGAGGGTTTTCAGCAAACAAAGCTCTACTGGAGGTTGGGGCTTTAAGCATCAAATCATTTAACCAGCAGAATTCAAGTAGAAGACACTAAGACAGACCAGGGAAGGATGAAATATAGGAAGAAACGCATGACTCATTTCCATGGGGATTCTCATTCTACCTGCCTCAGGGTAACAAAGGAAAAAGGAGAGGTAAAAAGGGGAAAGAATAAAAAGAGGCTGTGAGCAGGATAAAGGTAAGAGAAAAGGGCAAGAAAGTCAACAGCAACATAATTATCTGTCTTGAGTTAGGCTGTCAACTAAAGTGATAATACTCAGCTTTCTGAAAATCATAAGCTACCTTAATTCATTAAGCATCTACTAAGATGCTTTGCATAGGCTAAATAACATCTTCTGTCTCCTCTGGTTTCAATTATAATGTAAGCTACAAGCTACATGAGATGGTGCATGGCCTCCTCTGTCCTGCATGTGGCAAGATAATTGGATTACTCTTGTCTCTACATTTCTCCAGGGTTACATCTCCAAATCTGAGATATTGCCTTGCCTTTGTTCAGAGTCTAGCAACACTGTAAGCTTTACTCACTGCTGGCCAAGCATTGTTGTGCAAGCTGTGTCTAATTTGGACTCCCAGGATATAGTAGTGAACTGCAGCTCAAGCAAGCCAAAAGCCAAAACAGCGCCCAGTTATCTCACACCCTTAGTCTCATTTCATTGTAACTACTAAAATCTTACACAGTAGGAAGTTTCTGCATTCACCTAATTTGTCCTATGTGTATATAATGTTTTCTTGTCTTAGTCTATCTGAGTTATCCAAAGTATAAATCAAATTAACTCTAGGCATGCATCGTACCAACAAATGGGCACCATAGATCATGCAATGTAACTTAACTGTGACCTCCTAAGCTGTCCTTGTCTTTTGTACTAAAGCTTCCGTCAGGCTCAGAGGTATATAGCAGTGTACTGGCTTTGACCTTGCAAAGTCAGATCACCTCTGTGCCCCCTCCCCCCATACACTTTATGGTACAGCTACTTAATGCAGTAGATTTGTGTCTTGAAGGGAAAACAATCAGGCTATTCCAAGTAATTTCTGAGTGAGTGCTAAAGATAAACTGATGAAACATCTAAAGCAGACTGATACCTCTAAATTTGATAATGAGCAAGTTTGACATACAGCTGATCAAATACTGCACAAAAATGTATGCATGTACTATGAATGTCTCTGTGATGGCTTGATTCCTCCTTGCCTGATTCTCTTGGAATTTGCATAGTCACAGACACTAATTTCCTGTCCAAGTGATTCAGTCAAATGTACATTCTGATTTTCCATATACTCAGCCATTAGCATGTGTAGCTGTGGCAGACTTTGTACTTTCATTCTAGTAGTGGCCCTTAGTTAGGCATTTTGAGGTTGGTACACAAAATTACATATGTTGTAGTATGCATAACCCATGGACACCTAATTGTTTGCTAGTAACATCCAACAAATATTTTCAAATCTGTTGTAATTTGCAGGTAATAACACTGTTCCCAGAATACAAGAACTCAAGAAAAATTAGGGAAGAATTTAGGAAATATTTGGCATGTTCATGAAGTAGAAAGGGTTTTTTTAGATGATTATTTGGTCTCTTATTGATGATATGTAACATCTCTGTAGCAGCTACAGAAAACCCAGCATTGAATAGTCCACATTAAAAAATATAACCACTTGCTTCTGGAATTTTTGCTTGGATATCTCAGTGCAATCTCCAGGCATATCAAGGATAAAAGGGTCATTAGGAGCAGTCAGTATGATTTTACCAAGGAGAAGTCATGTTTAACCAAC